>NW_021199773.1:0-3347 GCF_002162155.2 Triticum dicoccoides
CCAAATGCTTTGATCACACTATCAAAACGTTTATTCCAACTCCGAGAGGCTTGCACCAGTCCATAAATGGATCGCTGGAGCTTGCACACTTTGTTAGCTTCCTTTGGATCGACAAAACCTTCCGGTTGCATCATATACAACTCTTCTTCCAGAAATCCATTCAGGAATGCAGTTTTGACATCCATCTGCCAAATTTCATAATCATAAAATGCGGCAATCGCTAACATGATTCGGACGGACTTAAGCATCGCTACGGGTGAGAAGGTCTCATCGTAGTCAATCCCTTGAACTTGCCGAAAACCTTTTGCGACAAGTCGAGCTTTGTAGACAGTAACATTACCATCAGCGTCAGTCTTCTTCTTAAAGATCCATTTATTCTCAATTGCTTGCCGATCATCGGGCAAGTCAACCAAAGTCCATACTTTGTTCTCATACATGGATCCCATATCAGATTTCATGGCTTCAAGCCACTTTGCGGAATCTGGGCTCACCATCGCTTCTTCATAGTTCGTAGGTTCATCATGATCTAGTAACATGACTTCCAGAACAGGATTTCCGTACCACTCTGGCGAGGATCTTACTCTGGTTGATCTACGTGGTTCAGTAGTATCTTGATCTGAAGTTTCATGATCATTATCATTGGCTTCCTCACTAACCGGTGTAGGTGTCACTGAAACAGTTTTCTGTGATGAACTACTCTCCAGTAAGGGAGCAGGTACAGTTACCTCGTCAAGTTCTACTTTCCTCCCACTCACTTCTTTCGAGAGAAACTCCTTCTCCAGAAAGGATCCATTTTTTAGCAACGAATGTCTTGCCTTCGGATCTGTGATAGAAGGTGTACCCAACAGTTTCCTTTGGGTATCCTATGAAGACACATTTCTCCGATTTGGGTTCGAGCTTATCAGGTTGAAGCTTTTTCACATAAGCATCGCAGCCCCAAACTTTAAGAAACGACAACTTTGGTTTCTTGCCAAACCATAGTTCATAAGGCGTCGTCTCAACGGATTTTGATGGTGCCCTATTTAACGTGAATGCGGCCGTCTCTAAAGCATAACCCCAAAATGATAGCGGTAAATCTGTAAGAGACATCATAGATTGCACCATATCTAGTAAAGTACGATTACGACGTTCGGACACACCATTGCGCTGTGGTGTTCCGGGTGGCGTGAGTTGTGAAACTATTCCACAGTTTTTCAAATGTACACCAAACTCGTAACTCAAATATTCTCCTCCACGATCAGATCGTAGAAACTTTATTTTCTTGTTACGATGATTTTCAACTTCACTCTGAAATTCTTTGAACTTTTCAAATGTTTCAGACTTATGCTTCATTAAGTAGATATATCCATATCTGCTCAAATCATCTGTGAAGGTGGGAAAATAACGATATCCGCCACGAGCCTCAATATTCATCAGACCACATACATCGGTATGTATGATTTCCAACAAATCTGTTGCTCTCTCCATAGTACCGGAGAACGGTGTTTTAGTCATCTTGCCCATGAGGCACGGTTCGCAAGTACCAAGTGATTCATAATCAAGTGGTTCCAAAAGTCCATTAGTATGGAGTTTCTTCATGCGTTTTACACCGATATGACCTAAACGACAGTGCCACAAATAAGTTGCACTTTCATTATCAACTCTGCATCTTTTGGTTTCAACATTATGAATATGTGTATTATTACTATCGAGATTCAATAAGACTAGACCACTCTTCAAGGGTGCATGACCATAAAAGATATTACTCATATAAATAGAACAACCATTATTCTCTGATTTAAATGAATAACCGTCTCGCATTAAACAAGATCCAGATATAATGTTCATGCTCAACGCTGGCACCAAATAACAATTATTTAGGTCTAATATTAATCCCGAAGGTAGATGTAGAGGTAGCGTGCCGACCGCGATCACATCGACTTTGGAACCGTTTCCCACGCGCATCGTCACCTCGTCCTTTGCCAGTGCCCGCTTATTCTGTAGTCCCTGTTTCGAGTTGCAAATATTAGCAACAGAACCAGTATCAAATACCCAGGTGCTACTGCGAGCTCTAGTAAGGTACACATCAATAACATGTATATCATATATACCTTTGTTCACCTTGCCATCCTTCTTATCCGCCAAATACTTGGGTCAGTTCCGCTTCCAGTGACCAGTCTGCTTGCAGTAGAAGCACTCAGTTTCAGGCTTAGGTCCAGACTTGGGTTTCTTATCTTGAGCAGCAACTGGCTTGCTGTTCTTCTTGAAGTTCCCTTTCTTCTTTCCTTTGCCCTTTTTCTTGAAACTAGTGGTTTTGTTAACCATCAACACTTGATGCTCCTTTTTGATTTCTACCTCCGCAGCTTTCAGCATTGCGAAGAGCTCGGGAATAGTCTTGTTCATCCCTTGCATATTATAGTTCATCACGAAGCTCTTGTAGCTTGGTGGCAGTGATTGGAGAATTCTGTCGATGACGCAATCATCCAGAAGATTAACTCCCAATTGAATCAAGTGATTATTATACCCAGACATTTTGAGTATATGCTCACTGACAGAACTGTTCTCCTCCATCTTGCAGCTATAGAACTTATTGGAGACTTCATATCTCTCAATTCGGGCATTTGCTTGAAATATTAACTTCAACTCCTGGAACATCTCATATGCTCCATGACGTTCAAAACGTCGTTGAAGTCCCGATTCTAAGCCGTAAAGCATGGCACACTGAACTATTGAGTAGTCATCAGCTTTGCTCTGCCAGACGTTCATAACATCTAGCGTTGCTCCAGCAGCAGGCCTGGCACCCAGCGGTGCTTCCAGGACGTAATTCTTCTGTGCAGCAATGAGGATAATCCTCAAGTTACGGACCCAGTCCGTGTAATTGCTACCATCATCTTTCAACTTTGCTTTCTCAAGGAAAGCATTAGAATTTAACGGAACAACAGCACGAGCCATCTATCTACAATCAACATAAACAAGCAAGATACTATCAGGGACTAAGTTCATGATAAATTTTAAGTTCAATTAATCATATTACTAAAGAACTCCCACTTAGATAGACATCCCTCTAATCCTCTAAGTGATCACGTGATCCAAATCAACTAAACCATAACCGATCATCACGTGAGATGGAGTAGTTTTCAATGGTGAACATCGTTATGTTGATCATATCTACTATATGATTCACGCTCGACCTTTCGGTCTCCGTGTTCCGAGGCCATATCTGCATATGCTAGGCTCGTCAAGTTTAACCTGAGTATTCTGCGTGTGCAAAACTGGCTTGCACCCGTTGTAGATGGACGTAGAGCTTATCACACCCGATCATCACGTGGTGTCTGGGCACGACGAACTTTGGCAACGGTGCATACTCA
>NW_021199774.1:0-1281 GCF_002162155.2 Triticum dicoccoides
ATATACGCGAATCCCTTAGTCCTTGTGCTGTTCCTATTATTCTAGTGCCGAAAAAGGATGGTACATCACGTATGTGTGTTGATTGTAGAGGCATTAATAATATTACTATTCGTTATCGTCATCCTATTCCTAGGCTAGATGATATGCTTGATGAATTGAGTGGCTCTACAATATTCTCCAAAGTTGATTTGCGTAGTGGCTACCATCAAATTCGTATGAAATTGGGAGATGAATGGAAAACAGCATTTAAAACTAAGTTTGGATTATATGAGTGGTTAGTCATGCCTTTTGGGTTAACTAATGCACCTAGTACTTTCATGAGATTAATGAACGAAGTTTTACGTGCTTTCATTGGACGATTTGTGGTAGTTTACTTTGATGACATATTGATTTATAGCAGATCTTTGGAAGAACATTTGGAACATTTACGTGCTATTTTTATTGCTCTACGTGATGCACGTTTGTTCGGTAACCTTGGGAAGTGCACCTTTTGCACTGACCGAGTATCTTTTCTTGGCTATGTTGTTACTCCACAGGGAATTGAAGTTGATAAAGCCAAGATTGAAGCTATTGAGAGTTGGCCGCAGCCCAAAACGGTCACACAAGTGAGGAGTTTTCTTGGCCTCGCTGGATTCTATAGGCGTTTTGTGAGAGATTTCAGCACCATTGCTGCACCTCTCAATGAGCTTACAAAGAAAGATGTGCCTTTTTGGGGGGTACCGCACAGGAAGAAGCCTTCACGGTATTGAAAGATAAGTTGACACATGCTCCTTTACTCTAACTTCCTGATTTTAATAAGACTTTTGAGCTTGAATGTGATGCTAGTGGAATTGGATTAGGAGGTGTGTTATTACAAGATGGCAAACCTGTTGCATACTTTTCTGAAAAATTGAGTGGGCCTAGTCTGAATTATTCTACTTATGATAAAGAATTATATGCTCTTGTTCGGACTTTAGAAACATGGCAACATTATTTATGGCCCAAAGAATTTGTTATACATTCTGATCATGAATCTTTGAAACATATTAAAAGTCAAGCTAAACTGAATCGTAGACATGCTAAATGGGTTGAATTCATTGAGACTTTCCCTTATGTCATTAAACACAAGAAGGGAAAAGAAAATGTTATTGCGGATGCATTGTCTCGTCGCTATACTATGCTTTCACAACTTGACTTCAAAATATTTGGTTTGGAGACCATCAAAGATCAATATGTGCATGATGCTGATTTTAAAGATGTAATGCAGAATTGTAAAGAAGGAAGAATGTGGAACAAGTTTGT
>NW_021199775.1:0-2816 GCF_002162155.2 Triticum dicoccoides
CCGGGGTGTGCCCCCCCTCACGGACGGCGCCGCCGCCGGCACCTGGAGGGGGAAAACGGACAAGTGGGGTCTACACGGAGGGGATCTTGCTGTGGGTCTGGCCCGGATGTTGCTCCAGAGTGTTCCTATGGGATGACCTAACACAACCGGGAGGGGAGGTCCACTGGTCAAAGACGGTCCATGCAAAGTCAAAGGGCTAGATCCCGTGGTCAAACGCTACAGGGTTAGGCGGGACGGGGGCACTTGGGGGTAGCAATGCCACCGGAGCGTCGCACCGGTCCCTCATACATGCGGGGTGGTGTGGTGTCATGTCCGACGAGGAGGGACGCGTCTCCGGTGCGTGCCCCCCCTCACGGACGGTGATGACACGGTAGTAGACGTTCTGCGGTAATGATGCAGCGTCAATATTACTAAATACATGGAGCGCGATAAAATCATGAGTTTTTTTGCACGACGTGGGCACATGTGCTATAGGAACAATGGTATTTTTTCATAATTTTTGGTGATGGAGAAGTATCCTAAAAATTCCCTCTACGCGGATTGCCCTTCGCGCGTCTACGGCTGTGGCCGGCGGCCTCCGGGGGCTAGCATGCCGCCAAATCTTGCGTAGGCGGCCTCTCAGAAGTCTGGAAGTGTTTTGGCGGTTGCAAACGCCCGGCACGCGTGTCCGGGGTGTGCCCCCCTCACGGACGGCGCCGCCGCCGGCACCAGGAGGGGGGAAACGGACGCGTGGGGTCTACACGGAGGGGATCTTGCTGTGGGTCTGGCCCAGATGTTGCTCCAACGTGTTCCTATGGGCTGACCTAACACAACCGGGTGGGGAGGTCCACTGGTCAAAGCCCGTCCGTGCAAAGTCGAAGGGCTAGATCTCGTGGTCAAACGCTACAGGGTTAGGCGGGACGGGGCACTGGGGGGTAGCAATGCCACCGGAGCGTCGCACCGGGCCCTCATACATGCGGGATGGTGTGGTGGCATGTCCGAAGAGGCGGGACGCGTCTCCGGTGCGTGGCCCCCCCTCACGGACGGCGATGACACGGTAGTAGACGTTCTGCGGTAACGATGCCGCGTCAATATTACTAAATACTCGGAGCGTGATAAAATCATGAGTTTTTTTGCACGACGTGGGCACATGTGCTATAGGAACAATTGTATTTTTTCATAATTTTTGGTGATGGAGAAGTATCCTAAAAATTCCCTCTACGCGGATTGCCCTTCGCGCGTCTACGGCTGTGGCCGGCGGCCTCCGGGGGCTAGCATGCCGCCAAATCTTGCGTAGGCGGCCTCTCACAAGTCTGGAAGTGTTGTGGCGGTTGCAAACGCCCGGCACGCGTGTCCGGGGTGTGCCCCCCCTCACGGACGGCGCCGCCGCCGGCACCTGGAGGGGGGAAACGGACGCGTGGGGTCTACACGGAGGGGATCTTGCTGTGGGTCTGGCCCGGATGTTGCTCCAAAGTGTTCCTATGGGCTGACCTAACACAACCGGGAGGGGAGGTCCACTGTTCAAAGCCTGTCCGTGCAAAGTCAAAGGGCTAGATCCCGTTGTCAAACGCTACAGGGTTAGGCGGGACGGGGGCACTGGGGGGTAGCAATGCCACCAGAGCGTCGCACCGGGCCCTCATACATGCGGGGTGGTGTGGTGGCATGTCCGAAGAGGCGGGACGCGTCTCCGGTGCATGGCCCCCCCTCACGGACGGCGATGACACGGTAGTAGACGTTCTGCGGTAACGCTGCGGTGTCAATATTACTAAATACTCAGAGCGTGATAAAATCGTGAGTTTTTTTGCACGACGTGGGCACATTGCTATAGGAACGATGGTATTTTTTCATAATTTTTGGTGATGGAGAAGTATCCGAAAAATTTCCTCTATGCGGATTGCCCTTCGCGCGTCTACTGCTGTGGCCGGTGGCCTTCGGGGGCTAGCATGCCGCCAAATCTTGCGTAGGCGGCCTCTAACAAGTCTGGAAGTGTTGTGGCGTTTGCAAATGCCCAGCACGCGTGTCCGGGGTGTGCCCCCGCTCACGAACGGCGCCACCGCCGGCACCTGGAGGGGGGAAACGAACGCGTGGGGTCTACATGGAGGGGATCTTGCTGTGGGTTTGTCCCGGATGTTGCTCCAAAGTGTTCCTATGGGCTGACCTAACAAAACCTGGTGGGGAGATCCACTGGTCAAAGCCCATCCGTGCAAAGTCAAAGGGCTAGATCCCGTGGTCAAACGCTACAGGGTTAGGCAGGACGGGGGCACTAGGGGTAGCAATGCCACCGGAGCATCGCACCGGGCCCTTATACATGCGGGGTGGTGTGGTGGCATGTCCGAAGAGGCGGGACGCGTCTCCGGTGTGTGGCCTCCCCTCACGGACGGTGATGACACAGTAATAGACGTTCTGCGGTAACGATGCAGCGTCAATATTACTAAATACTCGTAGCGCGATAAAATCATGAGTTTTTTTTGCACGACGTGGGCCCATGTGCTATAGGAACGATGGTATTTTTTTCATAATTTTTGGTGATGGAGAAGTATCCGAAAAATTCCCTCTACGCGGATTGCCCTTCGCGCGTCTACGGCTGTGGTAGGCGGCCTCCGGGGGCTAGCATGCCGCCAAATCTTGGTAGGCGGCCTCTCATAAGTCTGGAAGTGTTGTGGCGGTTGCAAGTGCCCGGCACGCGTGTCCGGGATGTGCCTCCCTCACGGACGGCACCGTCGTCGGCACCTGGAGGGGGGAAACGGACGCGTGGGGTCTACACGGAGGGGATCTTGCTGTGGGTCTGGCCCGGATGTTGCTCCAAAGTGTTCCTATGGGCTGACCTAACACAACCG
>NW_021199776.1:0-2859 GCF_002162155.2 Triticum dicoccoides
GATGTTTCGTCGTGGTATCATGGCAACTCAACTCCTCGCTACGTTGACAACCGTTCACCACCTTCTTAGGTGTGGAATCGTTGTCTACCTAGTGAACCTTCGTCATCTGTTCCACTCCATTTCTCTAGAGGTGTGCTTCATCTCTCAGCTCGAGAGATGTTGCTATGTCTCATTCCGTGAGTTAATCCTGAGTTGTTCGATCTTCGAGAAGATCGACCCTTCTAGAGTCTCCTTCTTCCCTCCATGTCATGTTGACAGGATTTCTCAGAGCAAGACTTCAAGACAATAATGGTGTTCAAATCAACGTTCATTTGAAGTGCACCCTGGATCGTGAAGATTATACTAGTTTGCGTTTCCCCTTCATCCTACCCTACGCTTGAATCTCGAGACGAGATTCTTGTTTAGTGGGGGTGAGTTGTCACATCCCTAGCTTTACCCTGGCCTTGGACTAGCTTGGTTGCTGCATCATGTTTAAATTCAAATGAAATTTGAACTGAGGAATTCAGAAGCCTCAAAACCCTAATTAAAGGAAGGGCAAGCACCCTTTAAAATTGCATTCTGTGAATCCAAAATGCCCTAAAAATAGTTTTGTGAATTTTGGCAAGAGTTATATATCAAACCAAAATTCTGGAATGTTTTTAAGGATATTATTTGGTCTCTGAATTTAAATCAATAATCTATTTGAATTTGGGGATATATTCATAATATATAATGAATATATTTTCAAATGCTTTGAAATGTTTTATGTACTTTTGGAATAGTCCAGAGAGGTAACATAAAATATTTCAGAATGTTTTGGCACTGTATGAAATTATTTTGAATTTGAAAACAGTGGCAAAATAAAATAAAAGGGGAAACAGAACAGAAAAAAATAAAAAGAGAGAGAGAAAGACCCATACCTGGGCCACTTACCTGTAGCCGGCCCAGCTCCCCCACCTGGCGGCCCAGCCCACCTCCTCCCCCTTGTCATCTTCCTTCCCTCGCACCGAAGCAGCTCGGTGGCGAGCGCCGATGCCGCCTCGGCCACCTCCTGCTTCCACCGAGGCGTTCCCGAGCCTCCCCCTCACGCCACGCACTTCCCCTCGCCCCTGCACTTCCCCTCTCTTCCCCTGGACCCCGTTCCCTCCTCTGCTTTCCTCCCTGCACGCGCCCGAGCGGAGCTCGTCGTCGCCGACGCCGTTCGCCGTAGCCACCGTGCTCCTCACTACCACCCGAAGTAACCAGGAGATCCGCCTCGACCACCTCTTCCTCCTCACCGAGAAGCGCACCGCGGGAGCCCCTGCAACGTCGCCACCGCTGTCTTCTTCAACCTCGGGACCGCCGGCCATCTTCGTCAAATTCGTCGGCTCCGGTGCCTCCCCGAGCTCCCCGAGGCCACCGTCGCAACCCCTGTGAGCTACTCTTCCATTCCCCCTCCTCCTCGCGCTCGTTCCCGTACCCTAGCCACCTTTTCACCGGAGCCGATGGCTCCTCGCCGCCGGCCATGGCGTGGCCGTGGCCACAGCCACCGCAGCTCGCTCCTGAGCCCACCCGCGTGCTCACCGCAACCTCAGGAACCCAAAGCACTTAACCATTCGTCCTCCCGTGCACTGCAGCGCCGATCCCGCGAAACCCCGAGCTCCGGCCGCCGCCTCGGGCTCCATTCCGGCAAACCCCGGCCACCCCCGCACCTCCCGTTGGTCCCCCTAGATGCGCACGGGCGTGGGCTACCTCCTGGTGCCCTTGGCGCGTCGATCCGATGCCCCTAGTGCAAGTCCGGCGTTCCCCCGCCGTGCGGAATGGTCGCCGCCGGCGAAACTCCGGCGACTGCCGATGTGGCACGCCTAATTAGCACTAATGACCACACTAAACACCCCCCACAGCCACTGACAGTGGGCCCCACCCCTGGTCAAACCCAGTCAGCGCTGGGTTTGACCGGGATTAGCTCCTGTGTCACTGACGTGTGGCCCCCACACGTCAGATTTGACCCGGGGCAGCCCTGTTGACTTGCTGACGCAAGCATGACGCAGTGCTGATGTCATAACTCATTTTCTGGATTTAATTTAATTCTGAAATTCCAGAAAATGGCTAAAACTTCAATAAATCATAGAAATTCAACCGTAACTCCAAATTAAATAATTTATATATGAAAAATTATCAAAAAAATTCAAGGAATCCATCTGTACCATTTTCATGCATGTTAGAACAACTTATCACTATTGTTTAGGACAAATGAAGTGAATGGCATTTGAATAATCACATATGGAGTTTGAATTTGAATCTTGTATTCAAACCAACTTCATTTAATCTATTGCTAGTTGCATTAGCTCATAACACATTCATTTTGCCATGTCATGACCATGCATCATATTGTGCATTGCATTGATTGTATTCCCTTCTGTGTTGCCGGTATTTGTCCCCTCTCGATAGACGTGATACCGATGATGTGATCGTTGACACTGATGAAGACTCAATGTTATCTTCAGAAGTGCCAGGCAAGCAAAACCCCCCTTGTTCATTCCGATACAATCCTACTCTCTCGCTCCTGCTCCCTTTTACTGCATTAGGACAACATCGATTCATCTGTTACTTGCTGCGGTAGCTGAACCCCTTTATCCTTTGCATGACCTGTCATTGCCACAGTAAATAGATGAAACCCACTAGCATGAGTAGGAGTTGTTTGAGCCCTGTTGTGCCTACTCATTCATGTTTGTTTGTCATGCCTGCTACTGCTTAGAGTTGAGTCAGGTCTGATTCATCGGGGATGAATCAGAGGTGTGTGAACATGTCCTACTATGTGTGAGCTAAGTGTGTGAACACGATTTGGTAAAAGGTAGCGGTGAGAGGCCATGTAGGAGTACATGGTGGGTTGTCTCATTG
>NW_021199777.1:0-1015 GCF_002162155.2 Triticum dicoccoides
CATCTTATATTCGCAATATCCAGATTGCAATCTTAGTTTCTTGCTTGTTCTTCGTTTGCTCACAGGAAACAGACCCTCGTGGTCAGGTTGATCGTGCTCCGGCGTGGTCAATAACCTCTCGGAGTTGGTTTAGCGATTGCTAAGGCGCGACGTCCTCGCACGTTCGTAGTCGGATCGTCAAAGTCGACTTCCACCAAAGCGATATCCATCATCTCATCGAAAGACGGGACACCTTTGCCTCTATCAAGTGGTATCAGATTTCCAGGTTGCTCGGTGAGATTTTACAGTTTTTCGTAGTTTAGATCGAGTCTGTCTTCATACCTATAGTCCACGAAAAAGCCACAAAAAAAATTTAGGGTTAGTTCATCATATCCGAACCAATCTGAGCCTTTGCATAATCTTTTTAGGGTTTTGCTTTGTTGAATTTGCGGTTGCATCGTCGGTCTAGTTGCTGGTCTTAGAGTCAAGTCTTTTAGAGTTTCGAGTTCTGGTCATAAGTTGTCACGCCGCCGCCGCACCATCATCATCGCCCCTGCCATCTACCACCACCGCTCCGAATCCGTATCCATATACCACCACCAATCCGTGTCCATATACCACCACCGATCCATATCCATATACTACCACCGCTACCACCACCGCTGCCATATACCACCACCATATATCCACCACCAATCCGAGTTCCTTGCTTATTAGGTTTGTTTTCGAGATCCATCTAGTTTCCGATTCGTGTTTCCTTGCCGGAGTAGGTTTCGGAAAAAAAAAGAGTCAGGTAGCCACGCTCCGTTTAGGCCCAAAAATTTTCGAAAACGCATTTTTCGAAAAATTTTCTGGCTATCCTATTTTTAGGTGTTTCTGAGTGTTTTGAGACAGGTGCCATTATAGGAAGTTTTTTTGACCCGTTTCCAGTTTTTGGGTTCGGGCAGTCAAAAAAAAATAAAATTGGTCGAAATAATTTCGTGCCCATCCTGTCAGTTTGAGCTAAGAAGAGTTTTGAGACACTCGCCATTATAGT
>NW_021199778.1:0-1267 GCF_002162155.2 Triticum dicoccoides
CATCATCAAAGCATACATTCCAACTCCGAGATGCTCACTCCAGTCCTCAGAAGGATTGCTGGAGCTTTGCATACTTATTAGCATATTTCAGGATAGACAAAACCTTCCGGTTGTATTACATACAACCTTTCCTCAAGAATCGTCGAGGAAACAATGTTTTGACATCCTATCTGCAAGATTTCATAAATAATGCAGTAATTGCTAATATAATTCCAACAGACTCTTAGCATCGCTACGAGTGAGAAAGTCTCATCGTAGTCAACTCCTTGAACTTGTCGAAAAACATCTTAACGACAAGTCGAGCTTTCTCAATGGTGACACTTACCATCATTGTCTGTCTTCCTTTCAAAATCCATATGTACCTAACAGCCTTACGACCATCAAGTAGTTCTTCCAAAGTCTACACTTTGTTTTCATACATGGATCCTCTCTCGGGTTTTATGGCCTTGAGCCATTTATCGGAATCCGGGCCCACCATCGCTTCTCCATAGCTCGTAGGTTCATTGTTGTCTAGCAACATGACTTCCAAGACAGGGTTACTGTACCACTCTGAAGTAGTACGTATCCTTGTCACCCTACGAGGTTTGGGAGTGACTTGATCTGAAGTTTCATGATCACTATCATAAGCTTCTACTTCAATTGGTGTAGGTGCCACAGGAACAACTTCCTGTGCCCTGCTACACACTGGTTGAAGTGACGGTTCAATAACATCATCAAGTCTCCACCATCCTCCCACTCAATTCTTTCGAGAGAAACCTTTCCTCGAGAAAGGACCCGATTCTAGAAACAATTCATATTGCTTTCGGATCCGAATTAGGAGGTATACCCAACTGTTTTGGGTGTCCTATGAAGATGTATTTTATCCGCTTTGGGTTCGAGCTTAATCCTGAAACTTTTTCACATAAGCGTCGCAGCCCCAAACTTTTAAGAAACGACAACTTAGGTTTCTCTAAACCATAATTCATACGGTGTCATCTCAATGGAATTACGTGGTGCCCTACTTAAAGTGAATGTGGTTGTCTCTAATGCCTAACCCATGAACGATAGTGGTAATTCGATAAGAGACATCATGGTACGCACCATATCCAATAGGGTGCAACTATGATGTTCAGACACACCATCACACTATGGTGTTCCAGGCGGTATTAATTATGAAACAATTTCCACAATGTCTTAATTGCGTGCCAAAACTCGTAACTCAGATACTCATCTCTATGATCATATCATAGACATTTTATCCTCTTGTCACAATGATCTTCTAACTTCA
>NW_021199779.1:0-976 GCF_002162155.2 Triticum dicoccoides
GAGTGGGAGCTCTGTAGCATTTCTCATATTATATGTAGATGACATACTTTTGATGGGAAATGATATAGAACTCTTGGACAGCATCAAGGCCTACTTGAATAAAAGTTTTTCAATGAAGGACCTTGGAGAAGCTGCTTATATATTAGGCATCAAAATCTATAGAGATAGATCGAGACGCCTCATAGGTCTTTCACAAAGCACATACCTTGATAAGATATTGAAGAAGTTCAATATGGATCAATCCAAGAAGGGGTTCTTGCCTGTGTTGCAAGGTATGAAATTGAGCTCAGCTCAATGTCCGACCACGGCAGAAGATATAGAAGAGATGAGCATCATCCCCTATGCCTCAGCCATAGGTTCTATTATGTATGCCATGCTGTGTACTAGACCTGATGTAAACCTTGCCGTAAGTTTGGTAGGAAGGTACCAAAGTAATCCCGGCAAGGAACACTGGACATCGGTCAAGAATATCCTGAAGTACCTGAAAAGGACTAAGGAAATGGTTCTCGTTTATGGAGGTGACGAAGAGCTCGTCGTAAAGGGTTACGTCGACGCTAGCTTCGACACAGATCTGGATGACTCTAAGTCACAAACCGGATACGTGTATATTTTGAATGGTGGGGCAGTAAGTTGGTGCAGTTGCAAGCAAAGCGTCGTGGCGGGATCTACATGTGAAGCGGAGTACATGGCAGCCTCGGAGGCAGCACATGAAGCAATATGGGTGAAGGAGTTCATCACCGACCTAGGAGTCATACCCAATGCGTCGGGGCCGATCAAGCTCTTCTGTGACAACACTGGAGCTATTGCACTTGCCAAGGAGCCCAGGTTTCACAAGAAGACAAGGCACATCAAGCGTCGCTTCAACTCCATTCGTGAAAATGTTCAAGATGGAGACATAGAGATTTGTAAAGTACATACGGACCTGAATGTAGCAGATCCGTTGACTAAACCTCTCCCTAGAGCAAAACATGATCAA
>NW_021199780.1:0-866 GCF_002162155.2 Triticum dicoccoides
TCTGCTTCCTCTCTCCCTCACTCGCCCGAACGGAGCCGCCGCCACCGATGAGCTCCCTCGCGGCCACCGCCACCCCCTAGCCTCGCCGATGCGCTCAAAGGCTCCGCCTCGACCCCCTCTTCCTCCCCACCGATCCACGGCCCTCCGGAAGCCCTGGATGCTGCCAGCTTCGCCGTTCCCCTCCTCGGCCACCGCGGATCGCCACCGTCAAATCCGCCCCCATCCGGCCTCCCTCAAGCTCGCCGTCCACCTCTACAGGGTCTACGTGAGCTCTCTGTCCGTTTCCCCCTCTCTGTTTCGTCGTTCGCGCGCCGTAGCTAGGTTATCCACCGCGGCCGAGAGCTTCTCGCCGCCGGCCATGGCGTGGCCGTGGCCACAGCCACCGCAGCTCGCTCCCGAGCCCACCGTCGTGCTCACCGCAACCCCAGGAGGCCGCAGCGCCCTTCCGTTTCCCCTCTTGTGCACCGTAGCGCCGTTCCCGCCAACGCCCGAGGTCCGGCAGCCGCTGAGCTCGACGCCGGCGAGGATTACGGCCGCCCTAGCTTCTCCCGTTTGCCCTGTTAGATGCGCGCGAGCCTGGGCATTCCGTAGATGCCCTCCGCTGGCCATTTGGTCGCCGGAGCAAGAAACCCGAAGGCCTCCGCCGCCTCGGCCTCGCCGGCGACTCAACGCCGGCGGGATTGAGTCGTTTGACCAGGGGTTTGACCTCCCCTGGGTCTATGACAGGTGGGCCCCCGCCATCAGGTGATTAGTTTAAGCTAATCACCACCTAAGCTAACCCCCTGACACTGACATGTGGGCCCTAGTGCCCCTAATCTTTAATTAAACTAAACTAACCCCCCCTGTCTAACCTGTGTCACTGACGT
>NW_021199781.1:0-884 GCF_002162155.2 Triticum dicoccoides
TTTTTTCTTCTGTTTTTTTCTTCTGTTTTTCCTTTTTTCTTATGTTTTTCTTCTGTTTGCTTTTTTCTTCTGTTTTTTTCTTCTGTTTTTTTCTTCATTTTCAAATCTTAAAAATACAATTATATATCAAAAAAATCAGAAAAATAAAACTAATTCATTTTAAAACCCCTTGAAGGTTTGACAAAAGGTTTGATACAATAAATTATTACACATCATTTCTTCCCTTTGTCCCTGCTTGCTTACGATTGTGCCGTATCCATGGAGCATCCTCATCATTTAACTTAATGCTTGGGTCGGTGTTCACTTTGAAGGGCGGAATTTCAGCAAACATATTATAATCTTCTGACATGTCTGTCTTGTCCTCCACTCCCACGATGTTTCTTTTCCCTGAAAGAACAATGTGGCCCTTTGGATCATCGCATGATGCACTGATCGTTTTCTTATCTTTCCGTTTCCTCGGTTTGCTACTCATGTCCTTCACATAGAAAACCTGAGCGACATCTTTCGCTAGGACGAATGGTTCGTCAAGGTAACCAAGATTGTTGAAATCCACCATTGTCATTCCGTATTGCTGGTCCACCTTTACCCCACCTCCTGTTAGCTTGAACCATTTGCACCGGAACAAAGGGACCTTAAAGGAGGGTCCATAGTCAAGTTCCCATATCTCCTCTATGTAACCATAATATGTGACCTTTTGCCCATTCTCGGTTGCTGCATCAAAGCGGACACCACTGTTTTGGTTGGTGCTCTTTTTATCTTGGGCGATCGTGTAAAATATATTCCCATTTATCTCGTACCCTTGGAAAGTCGTTATAGTCGAAGATGGTGTCTTGGCCAACATGTACAGCTGATCTACAACATCATTGTCATTCATTAAATGTTTT
>NW_021199782.1:0-1444 GCF_002162155.2 Triticum dicoccoides
GTATCCGGTTTGTGACTTAGAGTCATCCAGATCTGTGTCGAAGCTAGCATCGACGTAACCCTTTACGACGAGCTCTTCATCACCTCCATAAACGAGAAACATTTCCTTAGTCCTTTTCAGGTACTTCAGGATATTCTTGACCGCTGTCCAGTGTTCCTTGCCGGGATTACTTTGGTACCTTCCTACCAAACTTACGGCAAGGTTTACATCAGGTCTGGTACACAGCATGGCATACATAATAGAACCTATGGCTGAGGCATAGGGGATGACGCTCATCTCTTCTATATCTTCTGTCGTGGTCGGACATTGAGCTGAGCTCAATTTCATACCTTGCAACACAGGCAAGAACCCCTTCTTGGATTGATCCATATTGAACTTCTTCAATATCTTATCAAGGTATGTGCTTTGTGAAAGACCTATGAGGCGTCTCGATCTATCTCTATAGATTTTGATGCCTAATATATAAGCAGATTCTCCAAGGTCCTTCATTGAAAAACTTTTATTCAAGTAGGCCTTGATGCTGTCCAAGAGTTCTATATCATTTCCCATCAAAAGTATGTCATCTACATATAATATGAGAAATGCTACAGAGCTCCCACTCACTTTCTTGTAAACGCAGGCTTCTCCATAAGTCTGTGTAAACCCAAACGCTTTGATCATCTCATCAAAGCGAATGTTCCAACTCCGAGATGCTTGCACCAGCCCATAAATCGAGCGTTGGAGCTTGCACACTTTGTCAGCATTCTTAGGATCGACAAAACCTTCCGGCTGCATTATATACAATTCTTCCTTAAGGAAACCATTAAGGAATGCTGTTTTGACGTCCATTTGCCATATTTCGTAATCATAGAATGCGGCAATTGCTAACATGATTCGGACGGACTTCAGCTTCGCTACCGGCGAGAAAGTCTCATCGTAGTCAACCCCTTGAACTTGTCGATAACCCTTAGCGACAAGCCGAGCTTTATAGATGGTCACATTACCATCCGCGTCTGTCTTTCTCTTAAAGATCCATTTATTTTCTATGGCTCGCCGCTCAACGGGCAAGTCAGTCAAAGTCCATACTTTGTTTTCATACATGGATCCTATCTCGGATTTCATGGCTTCCAGCCATTTGTCGGAATCCGGGCCCGCCATCGCTTCTTCATAGTTCGAAGGTTCACCATTGTCTAACAGCATGATTTCCAAGACAGGGTTGCCGTACCACTCTGGTGCGGAACGTGTCCTTGTGGACCTTCGAATTTCAGTAGGGGCTTGATCAGAAGTATCTTGATCATTTTCATTAACTTCCTCTCTAGTCGGTGCAGGCACCTCAGGAACATTTTCTTGAGTTGCGCCATTTTCCGGTTCAAGAGGTAATACTTCATCAAGCTCTACTTTCCTCCCACTTACTTCTTTCGAGAGAAACTCTTTCTCCAGAAAGGACCCATTCTTGGCAACAAAG
>NW_021199783.1:0-1161 GCF_002162155.2 Triticum dicoccoides
GTCAACACCGTAGTCGTACTGGGTAGCAGCGGCGTCGGTTTCGGTGTCTAGCGAGAGAAGACGAGGAAGAAACAATAAATATTTAAGCAAACAGATGCATAGCGATGCATGATATGATAAGTATCGGTGCTAGGGGTGCCCTAACGCAGTATGAGGTGATACCAGTGAAGGGGGGAAACATCCGGGAAAGTATCCTCGGTGTTTCGCGTTTTCGGGCAGAGGAGCCGAAGGGGGAAAGTTGCGAGTTCGATAGGTTAGGGACGCGTGGCGGACGAACGGGCTGCGCATCCGGGTTCGTCTCGTCGTTCTGAGCAACTTTCATGTTGAAAATAATTTAATCCGAATTACGGATTAAAAGATATGATTTTCTAAAGATTTTATTAATTTCTGGAACTTAATTCATTATTTTATTTAATTCGAAAATGGATTTATGACATCAGCATGAGGTCATGCTGGCGTCAGCAGTCAACAGGGTTGACTGGTCAACCTGACTAGTGGGTCCCACTGGTCAGTGACACATTTTTAATTAAACATTTTAATTAACCTAATTAGTGTTAATAGGGGGTGGGCCCCACTGTCATACTCTGTTAGCTAATTAACAGTAGTTAATTAGGTTAATTAGTCGTTAGATTAATTAATCTTAATTAGCTAAGTTAATCAGAATTAATTAAGTTAATTAATTATTTTTATTATTTATTATTGATTTATTTTTTAATATTTTTTTAACTCCTTTTTTTTAACAGACACGTTCTCTGGGGGCGTGGGGCCCCTTCGTCATTGGCTTAGAGGCCATAGTGGCCCGGGTAAACGGGCAGCGGTGCGGGCGCTCGGGCGTGGGCGCCCGAAGGGAGACCCAGGGCGCGACGAGTGTTCGCCGGACCGTGACCAAGGGGCGAAGGTGGGACGGCGAGCAGCGGCAGCCACTGCGGGAACCGCAAGGCGGGCAGGGGCGAAAGCGGACGAGGCGGTGGAGGCGTCCGGGGGTAGCAGCGGGGGGAGGCGGCCACGGTGGGCGCGCACGGGGAGGGGCGCGTGCTAGGCGCGGCCACGTTGTGCACGCGCAGGACGTCGGTCCAGTCGCGACGCGAAGGCCGCGGCCACGGGGTAGCATCGGGCGGACGGCGGGTGCGGGGAGAGGACGAGAGGGAGCGTGGGGGCGCG
>NW_021199784.1:0-1015 GCF_002162155.2 Triticum dicoccoides
TTGGGTTGGAAAGTGCACGAAATCTAGTTTCCAACAAAAAAAGAATCACCCAATTCGGAGTCCGTATGAAAAACATGTGTGCGTTTTGAGTCAGGTATGTCTGTGCAGTCCGAATCTGAATCCAGAACGTGAGAGACTTGGACTCTATCTTCTCTTGGGCCAAAAGTGACGTGAGAGAACTTTTTGGACAGCAAATAAACATCTCTTTCTTCCTTATCTTCATATGTGGATTGTACAAATGTCCCATACACCTGCAATTAGACAAAACACAAAAGTGTGTGAAGTATTTTTATTCTGGATAACATAAATAGATTATTGAATAGTTTGCACTAGAAATCACCTGACAAATATGCATATATGCAATATTTTTGGTCATATCCAAGGTAACTATTTAGATGCGGCTCGTCGCTAGCTTCAATTTGAGTACTCACAGAGCCAAAACGGACTTCGTATGAGGAAGATACACCTGTTTTACTAAACAGTGCGCAAAACAGATTCCAATCCGAATTTAGGTACGAGATTGATTCTAGATAGATCCGATTTTTTTGTTCTCTCTTTTTTTTCTCACGCTTTTTTTCTTTTTCTTCTCTCTCTTTTTCTTTTTTTTTCCTCTCTTTTTTTTCCTATATCTTTTTTTTCTCCCTCTTTCCAAGACAAACTAGAT
Source organism: Triticum dicoccoides (assembly GCF_002162155.2). Taxonomy (NCBI): domain Eukaryota; kingdom Viridiplantae; phylum Streptophyta; class Magnoliopsida; order Poales; family Poaceae; genus Triticum; species Triticum dicoccoides. The sequence continues at coordinate 665 of NW_021199784.1, forward strand.
AAGATGCAGATTGGATCAGGCGAAGATGTGAATGACCTCAACTATGATTATGACAATGAACAGTGCGTAGCACGTGGTGGAAATTAATGGATGGGATGGTGGACAGCGGAAGGGATAATGATGCAGCAGCGGCGTGACTAATGTGAACAGAACTCGAAACTCTAAAGGAACTAGACACTAAGACCAGCAACTAACACGACGATGCAACCGATAATTCAACTATGCAAGCAATGAATAGAAAATTGCAAAGGCTCAGACTGGCTTGGATAAATGATGAATAGATCTAACTTTTTTATGGCTTTTTCATGGACTGTAGGTATGAATGACAGATGCGATCTAAACTATGAAAAA
>NW_021199785.1:0-986 GCF_002162155.2 Triticum dicoccoides
AGCACTTCCTATATATAATTCTTTACCTCCGGACCATTCCGGAACTCCTCGTGACGTCCGGGATCTCATCCGGGACTCCGAACAACATTCGGGTTTCTGCATATACATATCTTCATAACCCTAGCGTCACCGAACCTTAAGTGTGTAGACCCTACGGGTTCGGGAGACATGCAGACATGACCGAGACACTCTCAGTCAATAACCATCAGCGGGATCTGGATACCCATGATGGCTCCCACATGCTCCTCGATGTTGTCATCGGATGAACCACTATGTCGAGGATTCGATCAAACCCTGTATGCAATTCCTTTTGTCAATCGGTACGTTACTTGCCCGAGACTCGATCGACGGTATCCCAATACCTTGTTCAGTCTCGTTACCGGCAAGTCACTTTACTCGTACCGTAATGCATGATCCCGTGTCCAACACCTTGGTCACATTGAGCTCAATATGATGATGCATTACCGAGTGGGCCCAGAGATACCTCTCTGTCATACGGAGTGAAAAATCCCAGTCTCGATCCGTGTCAACCCAACAGCTACTTTCGGAGATACCTGTAATGCACCTTTATAGTCACCCAGTTACATTGTGACGTTTGATACACCCAAGGCACTCTTACGGTATCCGGGAGTTACACGATCTCATGGTCGAAGGAAGAGATACTTGACACTTGCAAAGCTCTAGCAAAACGAACTACACGATCTTTTATGCTATGCTTAGGATTGGGTCTTGTCCATCACATCATTCTCCTAATGATGTGATCCCGTTATCAACGACATCCAATGTCCATAGTCAGGAAACCATGACTATCTGTTGATCACAACGAGCTGGTCAACTAGAGGCTTACCAGGGACATAGTGTGGTCTAAGTATTCACACGTGTATTACGATTTCCGGATAATACAGTTATAGCATGAATAAAAGACAATTATCATGAACAATGAAATATAATAATACTTTTATTATTGCCTCTAGGGCATATTTCCA
>NW_021199786.1:0-2086 GCF_002162155.2 Triticum dicoccoides
CCTCATACTTGTTGTCTCCAGCTCTGTATTAAGCAGAATAGGGCAGTGATCTGGTTTGGCTGTGGTTAGGTGCTCAAGCGATGTAAAAGGGAAGAGCGCCGACCAACTGGGACTAGCCAGCGCACGATCCAGTCGCACCCTACAAAACTCGCCTCCCCTGACTCTCTTTTCCCACGTCCAATCAAGCCCTTTGTAACCTAAGTCAGCAAGCTCACAAACATCCACAGCCTCTCTGAAGCCTGCAATCTGACCACTATCTCGGGTGTTAGTACCCATGTGCTCCTCCGGACGCAACACCTCGTTAAAATCCCCAATGCACACCCAAGGAAGTGTACTCTCCCCTCATAATCTCTTCATCATCTCCCATGTGTTATGCCTCAGACTTCTGTTAGCTTCACCATAAAAGCATGATAAACGCCAAGCATCAGCACCTGGTTGTGTAATCCATGAGTTTATGTGATACTGCGAAAAGTTCTTTATTGCGAGATTAACATGATCTTTCCAATAAATACATAAACCACCACTACGACCATTGCTTGGAACTGCAAAACATCCTGAAAAACCTAAAGAAACATCCAATCCCTCCACTCGGACCTTCGCAAGTTGAGTTTCAAAAATGCAAAGGACCGACGGCGCACACGCCTCTACGAGATCGCGGAGCTCCCTAACTGTCGTGGGGTCGCCAATCCCACGACAGTTCCAGCACAATGTCCTCATCAGGCTCGGCGGCCCTCCTCAAGGGAGGCCGCCTCTCTTGTTTGATCCACTAAAGCACCTTCTTCTCCATCCTGATGCCTCCTCTTCACAATTGGGTCCTTCCCCGGGGTGGAGATCACATCACTTGTGCTTGCCGCTTGAGGTCCCCCTTCGATCATCATGACAGTACCGACTACCCATCCAGCCAAATGAGTGAGCTGTTGCCCCCGGACGTTTAGGGTTCCATCTGCCTCAACTAGCCTCTTCCTCGCTCCCCTTTCCCCTAAACCGCCTACACCGTCTCCCTGAACCTCCAGATCCATATGTTGCATTCCAGCGGGCTGCACCCCTACTCTGGGGTCCCCTCTTCCCCTTCCACCCATCTGTCCTCTCCCTCCTCTACCTCCTCGGTCCCCCCTGCCTGCATCCCAACCTCTTCCCCTACTACCTCCCTCTCCTCTGCCTCGACCTCGTACACCTTTTGTTGTAGGCACTTCAGGCTCCCACAGCAGCCATTCACCCCACTCAAAGGAGTTTGGATCATGAATCCCATCACCACACTCATCTGCAACATGCCCCATCTTGCCAGAAGCAAAGCAAAAATCCGGTAGCTTCTCGTAATAAATAATGTATCTTTTATACTCCTTCAAGGTTATTGGAACAAAACGGACAAGTGGAATATTGACATCCACATAAACCCTCACCCGGAGGGTACTAGCTGGGTTGATTCTCCCCTCATTCATTATCACGGTGAAAGGTGGGTCACCTACTTTAGCTGCAACCTTCTCCGCTAACTCTTTCCTTCTTGTGAGACCATCCGGCAGCCCCTTCACCCTCGCCCATACCGGAATTTTATTGAGTCTATAACCTTTGACGTCTGAAAAACCATCATACTCCTGGATCACCACCGGTGCCCTCCTAAACAGCCATGGCCCTCCATCCATAATCCTCCTCCAATCACCTAGACAATGGCATTGCACCATAAACAAATTGGGTCCCTTGATGTTGAACGTCACCCCTTGAGCCGCCGACCATGCATTACGCATCTGAGACAAGAGCGCAAGCCAACGTACATCCTTAATCAGATCGTCAACTTCCGCTGAGAAATCCAGCTCTTCCTCCTCCCTTCCATGGAGCTTCATCCCTGCAAATTGGTCCTCCAAATCAGGTTCAGGTCCATGATAATCTCCAAACTCCTCATTATCTCCTGCGAATTGGTTCCGCACGTCCTGCGAACTGTGAACAAACACATCCCACCTCCTGTGCTCATCCATAGCCCCCTCATTTGTTCCTCCCGACCCGCTCGGCCTTCCTGCTGCTGCCAGGGCTTCCCCCGTCGCCATCTCTTCCTCCTTGCCCCCTAGCACCTGTTGCGTTGGATCCGCCATGC
>NW_021199787.1:0-11488 GCF_002162155.2 Triticum dicoccoides
TCATCATTCAAAGATTTAGTGCCAAACATTTTAATGCATTCTTCCTCTAGCAATTGAGCACAATTATAGGAATCCTTATTTTCACGGAAGACATTAAAAAGATGAAGCATATGAGGCACCCTCAATTCCATTTTTTAGTAGTTTTCTTTTATATATTAAACTAGTGATAAAACAAGAAACTAAAAGATTCGATTGCAAGATCTAAAGATATACCTTCAAGCACTCACCTCCCCGGAAAACAGCGCTAGAAAAGAGCTTGATGTCTACTACACAACCTTCTTCTTGTAGACGTTGTTGGGCCTCCAAGTGCAGAGGCTCGTAGGACAATAGCAAATTTCCCTCAAGTGGATGACCTAAGGTTTATTAATCCGTGGGAGGCAGAGGATCAAGATGGTCTCTCTCAAACAACCCTGCAACCAAATAACGAAGAGTCTCTTGTGTCCCCAACACACCCAATACAATGGTAAATTGTATAGGTGCACTAGTTCGGCGAAGAGATGGTGATACAAGTGCAATATGGATGGTAGATATAGGTTTTTGTATTCTGAAAAATATAAAAACAGCACGGTAGCAAGCAATAAAAGTGAGTGAAAACAGTATTGCAATGCTTCGAAACAAGGCCTAGGGTTCATACTTTCACTAGTGCAAGTTCTCCCAACAATAATAACATAACTGGATCATATAACTATCCCTCAACATGCAACAAAGAGTCACTCCAAAGTAACTAATAGCGGAGAACAAATGAAGAGATTATTGTAGGGTATGAAACCATCTCAAAGTTATCCTTTCTGATCGATCTATTCAAGAGTCCGTAGTAAAATAACATGAAGCTATTCTTTCTGTTCGGTCTATCATAGAGTTCGTACTAGAATGACACCTTAAGACACAAATCAACCAAAACCCTAATGTCACCTAGATACTCCAATGTCACCTCAAGTATCCGTGTGTATGCTTATACGATATGCATCACACAATCTCAGATTCATCTATTCAACCAACACAAAGTACTTCAAAGAGTGCCCCAAAGTTTCTATCGGAGAGTCAAGACAAAAACACGTGCCAACCCCTATGCATAAGTTCACAAGGTCACCGAACCCGCAAGTTGATCACCAAAACATACATCAAGTGGATCAATAGAATACCCCATTGTCTCCACGGGTATCCCACGCAAGACATACATCAAGTGTTCTCAAATCCTTAAAGACTCAAACCGATAAGACAACTTCAAAGGGAAAACTCAATCCATTACAAGAGAGTAGAGGGGGGGGGGAACATCATAAGATCCAACTATAATAGCAAAGCTCGTGGTACATCAAGATCGTACCATCTCAAGAACACGATAGAGAGATCAAACACATAGCTACTGGTACATACCGTCAGCCCCAAGGGTGAACTACTCCCTCCTCATCATGGATAGCGCCGGGATGATGAAGATGGCCACCGGTGATGGATTCCCCCTCCGGCAGGGTGAGAGAACGGGCTCCCGAGAGGTTTTGGTGGCTACAGAGGCTTGCGGCGGCGGAACTCCCGATCTATTGTGCCCCTAGATGTTTTCAGGGTACGTAAGTATATATAGGTGAAGGAAGTCAGTCAGGGGAGCCACGAGGGGCCCGTGAGGGTGGGGGCGCACCCAGGGGGTAGGGCGCACCCTGGACCCTCGTGGCTTCCTTGAAGCTTCCCCGGTCTACTCCAAGTCTCCTGGATTGTGTTTGTTCCAAAAGTAAGTCTCCCAAAGGTTTCATTCCGTTTGGACTCCGCTTGATATTCCTTTTCTTCGAAACACTGAAATAGGCAAAAACAACAATTTGGGCTTAGCCTCTGGTTAATAGGTTAGTCCCAAAAATAATATAAAAGTGTGTAATAAAGCCCATAAACATCCAAAACAGATAATATAATATCATGGAACAATAAAAATTATAGATACGTTGGAGACGTATCAGGTGGCGCAACCACGTCAGTGCGGTGGGGCGGGGAGCGGGGTTTTGGTAGGAGCTCTCGTGACCACGGACGGCGGAGGCAGGCTGCTCTGCCGGTGGTCGCTGGCTCTTCGGGAAAGATTCTGAACATTGTCAGTCGGGAGGCACAAGACGACCATCAAGCCATCCGGCGTATATCGGACAGTACCAAAATTAAATTAAATCGTGTGGCCCCAATTTAGTCTTCAGTCAACAAATGTGTGACCACTCTCGTACCTTACTAGTGATCTCTTAGGGCATTTCTTCAGATCAGAGATATGTGTCGTTCTTAACATCATGTGTTTTCTGCATCTTCAGCCACACCGTCTTCCTTCTCACCACACCTTCTCCAACAAGGGAAGCATACACCAGAAGGGAGCTATAGTCCCCACTCAACAGCTCCCTGCATCGAATGCGCGTGCCCGACATGGACAACCACAACAACTGCAAGGTCATCGACAAGTGAGCACATTATGCTCACTCCTATGGATGGCAGCTAGATAGGTTGTACCCTCATCTTACTTGTGTGCAACATTTATGGCTTTGTTATTCATCTAAGCATGGAAATAGATTATCACATTTCATGCTGATCTCTTACGGGTCTTGTTCAAGAGTTAACATTGTTCCCTAGTTCAGCTAAGAGACTTGTTCTTTAGGTAACGCTGCTCCATAGTTATCATCAGCCAAAGCTATCCTAGAGGCTGGTGATTATAGTATTATACCACTTCTAGTATTACCTTTGTTGTTCTTTAGTACTTTTGTGTGCCATCTAGTTAATCTCAAGTAGAAACGATACATATTCTGTAGCTTTCATCTATGTTCTCCCTTTAGTTTTTGAGACCTGCTGCTGCTAGTTAATCCCAGTCCTACTATTTATGTCGTCTCCTACAAGCACTCATCACATAAATCTAAGTACTAGTTGTCTTCCATGCATGTCAGATATAATTGCACACATTGATATATCCACAAGAACCTCAAGGAGCAATGTAACGGCCAACAAATTTGATGTCAATGATACCCAATATGATGGAACATGTAGAGGCAGTTCTTTAGAAGACTTGCAGAAAGATGATAAATCCTATTCACCCCACAAGGTCCTTGATCTAATTTGGCCCATGATATGGGTACAACATGCATATAATGTCCTGGAGTGCATCTACTCTGTTGCAATGCCATGTGCTTAGCCTGCTGATCATGCATGTAAATATGTCATGCCTTCCAATTTTTCAGTACCTATTCCATTCATGATAACATGTTTTCAAATTCAAGTACTGTCATTCTACTCTATCCCAATGCCATATGCTTAGTTTGGACATGATGCTTTTGAATATCTTATGCATTGTTATTCATCAGTATGTACTTCATCTATCTACCATACCATTTTTTACATTGAAGTGCTGTTCTAGTGGTGTGTTGCAATGCCATCTTAGTTTCCCAATCATACATGCATATGTTGCCTTAGTGTTTTTCTGTATGTATTCCGCTAGTATACAATTTTAATTCAACTAGTTTTTTTTACTCTGTTGTCCTGTCCTATCCCTAGCTCTTACATCATACTCGCTCCATCCGGATTACATGTCACAGAAATGGATAAAAATGGATGTACCTTGAACTGAAATACGCCTAGACCCATCCATTTATTTCTGGATGGAGGGAATACATGTTAATATGTCATGCCTTTCTATTTTCCAGAACCTATTCCATCTCTTTGCTATAGCATGTTTTATAATTGAAGCACCATTCTGCTATATAAGGCATGCAAGGGGAAGACGACTATGTTAGAATCTGAAGGGTTAGAAACAAGGTCTTTGCAAAAGATCCAAATGCCAGGAGATAGTAAACCAACACCAGTTTTCATAGATACTACTCCAGCATAGAGAAACCCAACTCCTACTGATAATAAGCAGATTCCAGTGGCCAAAAAACTAGTCCGCTCCAGTCCAGCAAAAATATGTCAACTCCATTCTAAGAAGCGTGTGCGTATCCTTGCATCATGATATTTTATAGCATTCTGATCATATTTTCTACATGTTTCTTACCCATCTCTTTTAGAAAATAAGCTTAACGGATAGAAGACTTTCTGCACTGGGAGCGTATTCGAGGAAAGTATCTTGCAGGAATTCTCTTAGCTTCAATGCTGATGTAAGTACCTATTGTATATCACTATATTTTTACATCAACATGTATTTTGTTAATCGGCGTGAATCCAACCTTTATCTGATCTAAATTTAGTTGTAGCAAAATGTATAATTAAAGGCGACAATGTTGATTTTAGTAAGGAAAAATGCGTGGTAGTTTTGCACACTGAATAGTAGTGCTGCTCTAGTTGCCCATTCATTCATTGTGTCAATGTTGCTTTCGTATTACCTTACCTGGCTGATGATAGCTGTGCCATATTGTGTTAATTTGGTGTAGGCTGGTGTGGTCTGGTTGCCCAAACGTTCATTGTGTCAATGTTGCTTTCCTATTATCCGACCTGGCCAATGATAGCAATGCTAGTGTGTTAATTTGGTGCAGGCTGCTGAAGATAAGAAGATAAACTCTAAAAACAACAAGGCAACCCTTTCTTTTCAATAAATCTAGGCCAGGTAATATGGCAATAACTCTTGATTAATCTGTTCGGTTCCCCTCCTAGTTTATGTTATGATGCAGTAGTCGCGACACTCTCCACTATGAATAATACAAGCCTACCAAAATCGCCATATGAACCTGTTCAGTTTCCTCTATATCGAATGCAACGGAAAAATGTATGTTTGTGAACCAATTACTAGCTGAAGCAATAATGGAAATCATGGAGGAATCAGAGGTGTACATTCTTGTGCAACAACAAATGACCAATGTTTTCAGAGACAGAGTAGCAAATAAGGAAGAACTTGCTTACATGCTTATGGGCATCATCCGTGCCGAGGTTGCAGATTGTGGCATTGTAGATCGTTAGGTTCTGTTCATTTATTTGCACTGGCATCAATCTTTGATTGACCAATGGATGTAATTTCCTGTAATATATGTTGTATGTGCAATGTTTTTCCTTGTATGCCGTACCTTTGCTTAGCGTGCCTCACATTCCAGCTAACTGGTCGCTAGGAAGCTAAAAAGCAGTGAAATTATTAGTTAGCATGAACAGTCGTGGGCCCTATATGAAGGAAGCAGCCCACTGCCCTTAATGGCCTTCCCTAATGGGCTGGCAGGTGCCAAAATTCTCATAGGCCTTTGATTGATCGGTTTTGGTCCTGTGCATAATTGCTCGTCGTAATGGGCTCAAATTATCTAATTGGGCCTACAAGCATGTTGAAAATTTAGTGGGCCCATTAAGATAATGGGCGGGCAAAAGCTCTATTGGGTCGCTATAATTGAAACGGGCCGACATTTAATGCTCGGCCCTGTTACCTCCCGGGTCATTAACATGCTGATATCAAAGTGGGCCCATTTGGTTTCCCGGGTCGTTAATAGGCCGATACTAAGGTCGGCCTACGTATGGCCCAACTATACTATGGGCCTTTAGTAGGCCGAAAGAGAAAGCGGGCTCGTACTGGACCATGAAGAGCATGGGCCGCTAACAGGCCGAAAGTTAGGTCGTACCGTATATGGCCCAACTATGTTGTGGGCCTTTAGCAGGCCGAAAGAGAAACCCGGCTGGTATTTGTCACATCCCTAGCTTCTGGCATTGCACTAGGCTAGCTTCATGTGTGCATCAAGTTTAATTTTGAAAGAAACTTGAAATGGGGATTGTCTAAACCCTAGTATCAAAGGAATTCACTAGGTTCAACTAAAATATTTTTAGTAAATCCAAATGGCTTTAAAAAATGTTCATCATCTTTGGAAATGCTGGAAACAGTAACCAGAGGTGAGGCACATTTTCCCATGACATATTTGGGCTCTGAATTAAATCATATTCTATTTGCATTTGGGCATTTAAATGCTATAAAATATTTTAAATGTCCAAATAATCATAAACTAAAATGTTTACTATTGGATATTTTCCAAAAAGTGGGCTTGAGCAGTTTCATGATTTTTGAGTTAGTTTTAGTATTTTAATTAAAGCCCTAAACTTATATAAGAATTAGAAAATAGAAATAAAAAGAAAAGGACAGAAAACCAACCTAACTTCTTACCTGCAGCCACCTAGTTGTCCCGTTACTGTTGGCCCAGCGCACCCCCTCGCGCGTCGCCTTCCTCGCGCCTACTGGCACTTTGCGTGGCGCGCGCACAACCGAGCCGTAACTACCTCCTGCTTCCACCTCCTGCTTCCTCCCCGCCCCCATTCAAGTGCCTGGAGATGCCCAGAGCCCCTTTGGTCATTCTCCCTCACTCTCTGCTCTGTCCCTCGCTCTCTAGCCCCCTCCCCGAGCTCACCCGAGAGCACTCCACCGTCGCCGTGTTTCACCCGCGTGGCCACAACCCCCTTTCGCCGTGCCGCCATGTATGGCATCTCCGCCGCTGAGCACTGCTACCTCTTGAGCACTACGTTGGTTTTCCCTTGAAGAGGAAAGGGTGATGCAACAAAGTAGCGTAAGTATTTCCCTCAGTTTTGAGAACCAAGGTATCAATCCAGTAGGAGGCTTCACGCAAGTCCCTCGTACCTACACAAACAAACAAGAACCTCGCAACCAACGCGATAAAGGGGTTGTCAATCCCTTCACGGCCACTTGCGAAAGTGAGATCTGATAGAGATAATAAGATAATATAAATATTTTTGGTATTTTTATGTTACAGATTGAAAAGTAAAGATTGCAAAATAAAGTAGATTGGAAACTTATATGATAGAAAATAGACCCGGGGGCCATAGGTTTCACCAGTGGCTTCTCTCAAGATAGCATAAGTATTACGGTGGGTGAACAAATTACTGTCGAGAAATTGATAGAAAAGTGCATAGTTATGAGAATATCCAGGCATGATCATGTATGTAGGCATCACGTCCGCGACAAGTAGACCAACTCCTGCTTGCATCTACTACTATTACTCGACACATCGACCGCTATCCAGCATGCATCTAGAGTATTAAGTTCATAATAACAGAGTAACACGTTAGGCAAGATGACATGTGTAGAAGGATAAACTCAAGCAATATGATATAAACCCCATCTTTTTATCCTCGAGGGCAACAATACAATACATGCCTTGCTGCCCCTACTGTTACTGGGAAAGGACACCACAAGATTGAACCCAAATCTAAGCACTTCTCCCATTGCAAGAAAGGTCAATCTAGTAGGCCAAACCAAACTGATAATTCGAAGAGAATTGAAAAGATAACTAATCATACATAAAAGAATTCAGAGGAGATTCAAATATTTCTCATAGATAAACTTGATCATAAACCCACAATTCATCGGATCTCGACAAACACACCGCAAAAGAGTTACATCGAATAGATCTCCAAGAAGATCGAGGAGAACTTTGTATTGAGATTCAAAGAGAGAGAAGAAGCCATCTAGCTAATAACTATGGACCCGAATGTCAGTGGTATACTACTCACAACTCATCGGAGAGGCTATGGTGTTGATGTAGAAGCCCTCTGTGATTGATTCCCCCTCCGGCGGAGCGCCAGAAAAGGCCCCAAGATGGGATCTCACGGGTACAGAAGGTTGCGGCGGTGGAAATAGGGTTTCGTGGTGCTCCTGGATGTTTTCAGGGTATGGAGGTATATATAGGCGAAGGAGGTCGGTCAGGGGATCCACGAGGGGCCCATGAGGGTGGGGGGCGCGCCCACCCCCCTAGGGCGTGCCCTCCTGCCGCGTGGCCGCCTCGCCTGCTTCTCGACATCCACTCTAAGTCTCCTGGATTGCGTTTGTTCCAAAAAAACAGCAATTTGGGATGGGCCTCCGGTTAGTAGGTTAGTCCCAAAAATGATATAAAAGTGTAAAATAAAGCCCATAAACATTCAAAACGGGTAATATAATAGCATGGAACAATCAAAAATTATAGATACTTTGGAGACGTATCAAGCACCACGCCTCCATGCCGAAGGAAACAAGCCAGAGAGCTCCGCTTCGCCGCCATCTGGTCGCCTTCAACCTTGGCACCCGCCGGATGCCGCTCGTCAATTTGCGCGCTAGAGGTCGTCCCCGAGGCTGCTGAGCGTCTCTGCGGATCGCCATGAGCTCCTCTTCCTTTCCTCCCCGTCCTCTCTCTCGCGCGCCTCCTCCAACCACGCTAGCCGCCTCATCTGCGAGCTCATCACCGCTGGACCTCACGTTGTCGTGGCCAGAGCCCGTTTTTGTCGCTCTTCAGCATGCAGACGCGCTCCTGGCATCTCCAGGGAGCTAACCCCAGCCCATCCTGGTCCCTAGCACACCGCAGCCCTGCGCCCGCACTTGACCGAGCTCCGGCAGCCGCCGTGAGCTCCTTTCCAGCGAGCTCCGGCCACCCCAGGTCCTGGCGCTTGCTCCAGAAGATGCGCCGCACCGCTAGCTCGCCGCAACCGCAAACCACCCGCGAAATGGTGCTCCGTAGCACCGTCTCGAGCAACTCCGGCGCACCACCGCCGTGCTTTTGCTCGTCGGCGTTGACTGCTGACGTGGCACCAGATTAGTTAGCACTAATTGTTTTGACTGGAATAGTTAGCACTAATTACCCAGCTTAATTACCCCCTGACCCACTTACACATGGGCCCTACCGCCTAACTAACCAGCTAACTAAAATAGTTAAGGTTAATCTAATTGTAGTGGGCCCACGCGCCAGTTTTGACTTGCTGACGTGTTTGTTGACTCAACCCCACCTGTCAGCGACCCTAATCAGTACGTGACACTAACCAGTGGGACCCACTGGTCAGGTTTGACCCGGGGCAGCCCTGTTGACCTGGTGACGCAAGCATGATGCAGTGTTGACTCAGTAAGTCATTTTCTGGATTAAATTAATTCAAGAAATTCGAGAAAATGTTCAAAACTTCTAAAATTCATAGAAATTCAACCACAACTCCAAATGAAATAATTTATATATGAAAAATGATCAGAAAAATCCAATCTATCCATATATATTGGTTTCATGCATGATAAAGCAACTTAACCTTGCTGTTTAGAACAAATCATTTGAATGGCATTTGAATATCTACATATGGAGTTTGAATTTGAATCTTGGATTCAAACAACTTCATTTAACCTGTTGCTAGATGCATTAGCTCAAATCACATCATATTGCGATGTCATGATCATGCATCATATTGTGCATTGCATTGATTGTGTTTTTCCTTGTTCGCCGGTATCCGTCCCCTCTCGATAGACGTGGTTCTGACGATGAGATCGATGACACCGATGAAGAACTATACTATCTTCAGAAGTGCTAGGCAAGCAAAACCCCCTTGTTCATTCCGATACAATCCCACTCTCTCGCTCCTGCTCTCTTTTACTGCATTAGGATAACAATGATACATATGTTACATGTTGCAGTAGTTGAACCCCTTCTCCTTTGCATGACCTGTCATTGCCACAGTAAATAGATGAAACCCACTAGCATGAGTAGGAGTTGCTTGAGCCCTGATGTGCCTACTCATTCATGCTTGTATTTCATGCCTGCTACTGCTTAGAGTTGAGTTAGGCCTGATTCACCGGGGATGAATTGGAATGGTGATGAACATGTCCTACTGTGTGTGAGCTAAGTGTGTGAACACGATTTGGTAAAGGTAGCGGTGAGAGGCCATGTAGGAGTAGATGGTGGGTTGTCTCATTGAAGCCATCCTCAGGAACTGAGTTCTGTGTTTGTGATCCATGAAACAACTACTACCACATGTTGGGCTCTGAAATATGACCCCGCTCGACTTATTAACCGCCACTGTACTTTGTCAGGAGTTGCAAGTAGTTTCTGGTGTTTGTAGTTTGCTGGAGGCCGTGCGCAGTGCTGACCTGAGGGGTGGGCTGTGATGCGGTAGGCACGTGGCACGATGTACCGGGCACCCATTTGGTGTCTTGGGAACCCTGCACACATCGTTCGGGGCCGTATGTGGAAACTTCGGTCGGACTTCCTACGGATGGAACCTGAATAGGCGATAAACCTGGACTAGAGACTTGTGTGGTTAGTCAGGTCATGGTCTACAACCACGTCGACTCTCGCTTGAAGTCTGCCGAGCACATGTCGTGTGCATACGCTAAGTGGTGGAAACATGTGTGAAGAAGTACCCCCCTGCAGGGTTATAAATGATCTATTCAAATAGCCGCGTCCATCGTAAAGGACCTCTGGGTTGCCCATGCAGTTCATAGACAAGTGAAAGTGGATACCCTGAAATGTGCAAGATAAGTGTGAGTGCTATGGATGGCGTTCTCGTATGGAGACGGGAGCGGATCCATAGTGGTGTATTGATATGGTGAATATGTGGACTCGTGTGCGCCACCTCAAAAGAGTTGCTTGCAGTCGTAGTTCAGGTTAGCCACTGAGTCAGAGCTGGCTTGTTGTAGTTAAACCCACCCATCCCTTTGTTGATAATGATGCATATGTAACTAGTTCTGATGTAAGTCTTGCTAGGTACATTTGTACTTATGTTTGCTTAATTTATGTTTTTGCAGAGAGACTTCAGTCTTGCTAGTAGTTCCGTGTGGACTTCTACGTTTAGCTTTTTACGTCAGCTACGATCTTGTGCCCTCGGCGGGATCTGGTAGATAGTCAGGTTTCTCAGCCCTTTCATTTGTAGTTGTCTGTACTCAGACATGCGAAGCTTTTTCATGTGCTTTGACTTCTATGCTTTGAATGTTGGGTCGTGAGACCCATGTTTGTAATATTTCGCTCCTCGGAGCCTATTGAATAAATACTTTGAGTTATAGAGTTATGTTGTGGTGCTATGTTGTATTTGCACATATCGAGCATATTGTGTGTATGATTTGAAATGCTTGGTATGTGTGGGATCTGACAACCTAGTTGTTCATCCTTGGTAACCTCTCTTACTGGGAAATTTCTCCTAGTTCTTCCACTGAGCCATAGTAGCTTGCTACTGCTCCGGAACACTTAGGCTGGCCGACATGTGTCCTTCTTCATTCCTGTGTCTTTCCCTTCGGGGAAAGGTCACACGTTGTTCCTTTAAGTCCATGTAGCTTGCTACGACTTGGGTTCATACATTGTTGATCGACACGTTCGTTGTTGGGTCATGTATGCATGTCCCTGTAAGTTAGCGCCACTCTGGGTCCATGACTAGTCATGTCAGTCCGGGTTCTTTGTCATATGGATGCTAGCAGCACTATCATATACGTGAGCTAAAAGGAGCAAACGGTCCCGGTCCAGGTAAGGTGGCACTCACGGGAATACCGTGCGTGAGGCCGCAAAGTGATATGATGTGTTACATGCTAGATCGGCGTGACTTAGGATCGGGGTCCTGACAACTTTGGTATCAGAGCCTGACTGCTGATACGTCCGTTTTGCATCATGCTTTTATATCGATATTTATTGCATTATGGGCTGTTATTACACGTTATGTCACAATACTTATTCCTATTCTCTCTTATTTCACAAGGTTTACATGAAGAGGGAGAATGCCGATAGCTGGAATTCTGGGCTGGAAAAGGAGCAAATATTAGAGACCTATTCTGCACAACTCCAGAAGTCCTGAAACTCCA
>NW_021199788.1:0-1827 GCF_002162155.2 Triticum dicoccoides
ATAACTTGCTTTATCTCTGCTATATTAGTCATGCCTTATCTAGTATTTCCATTAATAAAATCATATGGTAAATTGCTCATATTTCCAACAGTTTGCAGGAACCGGACCGGCGGCGACGAAGCCCGAGCCGGACAGAGAGGACCGAGAGGACCGGCCATGGAGAGGTCACGGTGACCATGGCGTCGGCAATGACGGGAAGAGACGGATGTGGTGACCATGCCGGGGGCGTCAGGATGTGGATGTGGTGGTCGTGAGCTTCTGCGCGGCGACCATGGCGTCACGGTGACCATGGCGTCGGCAATGCCTAGTCCTCTAGCGTGTGGCCGGCGAAGTGCTGGTGCACTAACAGCAACGCACGCGCGCGCTGGAGTCCTCCGGGAGAATGCGAACGACGCGGGCTACGTGTCCGGTGCCAGATCTTGTTAGCAAATCTTGTGCACGTCTTTGTTGTTCTTTCTTAGCATCTTCTTAGCCGCATGCAAAGAAGGTAGCACGTGCATGAGCGCACAAATTTGGGTGTGCTAGTCCTCCGTGATTAGTGGATCAGAACTAACATGGAGCGGAGTCCTAGTCGTGGGCGTAGTGGACGCAGAAGCCAGACCATTAATTCCATTAATGAAAGGAAAGGGAAACGGCCGTATAAGATCGATCCCGTCTTTCACGTTCTTTCTATTTCTGCTATGCTGAATGAATGGAAAGGGAAACGGCAGCGAAACTCCATCCTTTTTACGCTAATATTATTCTGAATGAAAGGAGAGAGACGACCGCCATTGTCGTGCGCCGCCATCGTCGAACTGCCTCATCGCCGCGACAAGCTGCTCGAATGTGAACTGCCTCGTGTTGACCCCACCGGATTCAGACCCCATCGCTGGTTCACGTCGTCGGAAGGCTGCCTGATTGAGAAACAACCATGTTTGTTTTGGTCCAACGGTCCAATCGAGTTAACCAAGCTAAGACCGGTCCGGACCAGTCGATTTTTGGGTCGAAATTCATGGATCGGACTGGCCATATTTTCCAGCGGACCAGGACCGATCTGTCCAGTCCAGTGCGGTCCACGAGCGGGCCGAAAAGCCTCCTCGGTACGTCCAGCCCTATGCATGCTGCCATGTTAGACTATATAGTTCCCGTACACACGTACGTATGATGTAACGTTGTACCCCTTCATTATATATATGTGATAGGCCACCCCTAGAGGGTTGTGTCGGTTCCCCCCAAACCTATAGTCTTACATGGTATCAGACTAGGTTAAACCCCCGACACCACCGCCGTCGTCGCCTCCCCCACTTCAGATCGCCCCTCCGCCACCATGACGAGCGCCGCCACCTTCGGCAACACCGCTGCCGGGTTTCTGTCGGCCTCTCTCGCGACTCTTCTTTCGCGTCCGCTTGATGCTGCCGTAGTCCAAACACCGATGGGGACAAGGAGCGTTGGCTCCATCTTCGCCACCTTGGCTGCTTCTTCGGCGGGGAACGCGCTTACGATCCACACCGCTGCCGCCGCCTCATCGCCTACATCACTCGCCGCCATCATCCCGCCTCCTCCGGGGGTCGAGCCCGCGTCGGCCTGGAAGGCCGGGCTCCCTGCCTCGGGGCCGGCACCGGTGCTATCCGCCCCTGCGGCGTCCGCACCCCTCGCCGCTTCCATGATGGTGTCTCCTGCCTCCACGACGTATCCACCTCAGGCATTCCACTCCGCGGGTTTGCTCCCTCCACCGTCGTTCCACTTCAAGAATCTCATCACCATCAAGTTGTCATTAGACAACTACATCTTCTGGTGTGCGCAGGTCCTTCCGCTCCTTGGGAGCCACTACCTGCTTGGCTACGTCGA
>NW_021199789.1:0-736 GCF_002162155.2 Triticum dicoccoides
ATCCGGAATCGTCTCGTCGTTCTGAGCAACTTTCATGTTGAAAATATTTTAATCCGAGTTACGGATTAAAAGATATGATTTTCTAAAGATTTTATTAATTTCTGGAATTTATTTAATTATTTAATTAATTCGGAAAATGGATTTATGACGTCAGCATGACGTCATGCTGACATCAGCAGTCAACAGGGGTTGACTGGGTCAAACTGACGCGTGGGTCCAATGGGACCCACCTGTCATACTCTGTTAGGTTAATTAGGATTTAGTTAAACTAATTACTGTTTAATTAAGCTAACAGGTTAATTAGATTAATTAATTAAGGTTAATTAACTTAATTAATTTAGTTAATTAATTAATTAATTAAATTTATTTTTATTTTAATTATTGTTTTATTTATTTTTATATACTTTTTTTAAACATTCTGGGGTGGGACCCCCATGTCATTGGCCCCAGGGGGCCGATGCGGGCACGGGCGCGTGGGTGCTTGATACGGCACCCGCCCAGGCCAACCGCGGTGGCGGGACTGGCGGGGCACGGTGGGGTGCCGGCGACGCAGGGAGGCAGGGGGCGTGCGCTCGTGGAGCCGGGCAAGGACGGCGACGAGCGGGCACGATGGAGGCGGGGCCGCTGTGAGCGCGGCCGAGGCGCGGGCCCGGCGCGTCGAGCGCGCACGCGGGCGCAGGCCGATGGCCGCAGGGGGTAGAGGGGCTCCGGGGTGCCGGAGCACGGCAACGGGCGG
>NW_021199790.1:0-1029 GCF_002162155.2 Triticum dicoccoides
TTCTTCAACACACACTACACAAAAATATCCCTTTGGAACGAACTAAGTCAGGCAAGCTTTTATCTTCCAACTCTCCAAGTTGTTGTCTAGCTTAACCAACTAGCTCCGGGATATCCAACACAGATTTTTGGAGAAAGGGTGGTTTACAGGATAAACCAACTTGATCACGAGCTCAACACAGCGGTCAGGTGACAACCTGGTAATACTTCCGAGAAGATCTTCGGAAAATCATGAACCACCGATATGTTACTAAGCTCGAGAACAATCTTGCTTTTTGGGGCAAGACGATATGATCAAATGAGCGAGGACTTGACAAAATCCTAACTCATTAATCGAAGGGTGCACCGAAATAAGGACTAGATAGCACAATCAACCTTAGGGTGATGATTCAATAGTCAACTCGCTAAGGATGACGTTATTGTCCATTTAACTACCAAGCAACGGAGTTGCTAGGAGTATTGATTTCACACATCACAATTCATTTGTCGGTATTCCGGTTGCATCAACACGAGGGCCGAGGAATGAATAGTGATGGCAAGAAGTATCACTGTACCAAGAGTTCATGGGATGGTGTGCAATTCCTGTAACAATCTCGATATAAAATATGTAATACTCCAAGGTAGAGCAGAACCAAAAGCTGGATTGGCATTTGATCTGCGGAATACAACTACTTTGACCCAATCCTAGATATGGAAGAGGTACTGGAGTTTGTTTCTCCTAGTCATTCCGGAATAGAATGGCTTGACAGACCACAAGAGTCATAGGCATCGATGAACGAACGCACGCATACTCTTGACTATCAATTGATAGACAAGGGTCAGAATGCAACTAAAGAGAACAACTCAAAGGAACATATAACTTTCTGAGTTGTGGGTGCATAGATTAGTATGTCGAACCAAGTTCAACATATTTCTTCCGGATAACCCATGCAGAAAGGTAGAACTGGCAGAGTCACGATTTATGAATGGAGAACTCCTCAAGAGTACTCTAATTGTGATTTTTTTTGATCCAATAAACATCTGCCATAAG
>NW_021199791.1:0-1070 GCF_002162155.2 Triticum dicoccoides
GTCAAAAAGAACTTTTGCAGGAATATCATTAACAGGAAGGTTACCCATGATCACATCTGAAGAATCCTCTGCCTGAGCTGCATTCACCATATTGACCTTGGCGTGCTTGGGATTGTGCTTGACCACCGCTGTACTTGCCGATCTGACAGGAGGAGGAGGAGGAAGACGCCTCTGGTTGGTACACTTGTTGGCATAGTGACCCTTCTGTTGGCACTTGTTGCACGTGACCTCTGAAAGCGGACGGTGATACGGAGCACTCGATCTTGGAGCTTGAGACGAAGCCTTGTTCTGAAAGCCTGGGTTGGGTGGGTGGGAGAAACCACTGCCACCTTTACTCTTCTGCTGATACGGCTGACGGAACGGAGGAGGAGGAAGCCAATACTTCTGCTGCTTGACCACTTGAGTAGAGGAAGACGGAGTAGCATCTCTGGCACGCTTCCTGGAAGCATCACATCTCATCTGAGCAGCCTCTTGCTTCAGTGCCATGTTGTAGAACTCATTGTATCTCAACGGCTCAAAGAGAACAAGAGCGAGCTGAATCTCCTCACGAAGACCACCCCTGAACTGATAGATCATGCTCTTCTCATCAGGAACATCCTGCTTGGCAAAACGGGCGAGCTTCTGGAACAACTTGTTGTAGTCATAGACAGATAAAGAGCCTTGCTTCAGATTGCGGAATTCCTGACGCTTACTCTCAACCACACTTTGAGGGATGTGATGAGCGCGGAAATCTTGACGGAAATCGTCCCAAGTGATCAGACGTCCACCTCTGGAATCCTTGTACTGCTGGAACCACTCTGCAGCCTGATCTTTGAGCTGGAAAGAAGCGAACTTGACGAAATCTTCAGGCCTGACGTTGCTGCATTCAAAATGCTTGCCCAGATCCACTAGCCAATCGTCAGCATCGGTAGCCTCAACACAACTGCTGAACGTCTTTGGGCCATTTGCGAGGAACTGGTTCAGAGTAGCAAAGTGGTGCTGATTATGGCCTTGATTCCCTTGACTGCCTTGATTGCGCTCTTGGAGGATTTGCATGATCAACTGTGTGTTTGCATTAGTAGCGGCCATCA
>NW_021199792.1:0-1370 GCF_002162155.2 Triticum dicoccoides
ATGTCCGTGTCGAAGATGCAAGCTGAAGAGCCTTATTGCGGACCCGGATTCCGGGCAGGTGCGGGACCACCTGCTGTTGCGTGGTTTCATGGATGGCTATCGGTGGCAAGGTGATGAAGATGACTACGAAGTCGTCCATGCGGGCCGGGCAAGAAATGAGGAAGGGCAGCAAGACAACCACCGCGGCTCGGGCGGGCGAGAAGACGAAGAATCCCCAGGAGATGATCACGACTGTGATGCTGTACACAGTCATCATGTAGAAGATGCAGGACATGATGATGAGGAAGATGCCGGAGCAGGCGATGGGCATGATCATGAAGATGATGATGCCGGCGGAGCAGACGACGCTGGACCATCGATGGGCTGGGTGCAGGACCCTCATATTCAAGAGCTGCTTCTCAAGCAGACGGATAACGCAAGAGCTGCCGCCCGAGAGAAAGCCAAGATGGATCAACTTGAGTTAGACGCGGTTACTCCATTGTATGAAGGATGCAGGCCCGAGGATACCCGCCTGAAAGTAACGCTCATGGCCCTGGAGATGAAGGTAAAAACACAAAATGACCGACGCATGCTTCGACGAGAACATGTCATTCTGGCACGAACGTCTTCCCAAGGGGAACAAGTGCCCGACCAGTTTGGAGGAGGCGAAGAAAATCGTGTGTCCTCTGGATTTACCGCACGTGAAATACCATGTGTGCATGAACAATTGCATCATTTATCGGGACGAGCACGCGGAGTCTACAATATGTCCGGTGTGCGGTGTCACTCGATACAAGAAGAGGAAGAAAGCTCCTCGAAAAGTGGTGTGGTACTTTCCGATCACTCCTCGTCTGCAGCGGTATTTCGCGGATCCTAAGGTAGCAAAGCTCCTGCGTTGGCACGCGGATAGGGAGGAGAAGAAGCGAGAAGATGACGCAAATGATCCGGAGATTGATAAAAAAGACAAGATGCTGAGTCACCCTAAGGATGCGAGCCAGTGGCAAGCATTGAACTTCGAATACCCAGAATTTGGGAACGATCCAAGGAACATCGTGCTGGGCGCGAGCACCGATGGAGTCAATCCGTTTGGCAGCCAGAGAAGCACACATAGCACCTGGCCTGTGTTTGTGTGGATGTACAACCTTCCCCCCTGGTTGTGCATGAAGAGGAAGTACATTCACATGAGTATGCTAATTGAAGGGCCGAAACAACCAGGGAACGACATCAATCTGTATCTGGGGCTGCTGAAAGAGGAGCTTGACACGCTGTGGAAAACGCCAGCCAATACGTGGGACGCCGCAGAGAAAGAATATTTCCCTATGAGAGCCGCACTGCTCACGACGGTGCACGACTATCTCGGTTACGGATATCTTGCGGGGCAGGTAGTCCAC
>NW_021199793.1:0-1127 GCF_002162155.2 Triticum dicoccoides
GGCCCAATGCATGGTAGTAGCTGATTCTTAAATCACACATACAGATCTCAGTGCTTAAGGTCGGCTTCAATGAAACAACCCACCATGTACTCCTACATGGCCTCTCATCGATACCTTTACCAAATCGTGTTCACCACACCACTCTCATTACTGACATAAACATTTCACTCTAGCCCATCACCCAGATGAACCAGACCTGACACGACTCTAAGCATAGCAGGCATAGCAAGGTAGGAACAACACATACATATGGCTCAAACAACTCCTACACATGCTAGTGGGTTTCATCTAGTTACTGTGGCAATGACAGGTCATGCAGAGGAAATGGGTTCAACTACCGTAGCACACAGCAGTTTGAAACGCGTTGTCTTAATGAAGTAAAAGAGAGCAGGAGCGAGAACATGGGATTGTATCGATATGATCAAATGGTTGGTTGCTTGCCTGACAGTTCGGTGCACTGGTATTGCTCTTCGTCGGGGTTATCACGGTACTCCTCGGGGGCAGAACCTGCCGCAGAGAGCACCGATACACAAACATTACCAAACAGTATGCAACAATATGATGCATGCATGAGACATGGCAAAATGAGTGTATTGGGCTAATGCAACTAAGAACAGATGGGTTTGAACTAATTTGAATGATTGATTCAAAGTTCAAACTCATAAGTTGCCATTTAAGGTGTTTTATCTTGTTCTGTGATAAACAGCAGGTTAGCTTGTTTAAACATGCATGAAAATAGTACAGATGGATAGATTGGATTTTTCTGATCATTTTTCATATATAATTTGTCTAATTTGGAGTTACAGAATAAAAGTTATGAATTTTTGAAGTTTAAATAATATTCTGGAATTTCCTGATTAAATTAAATCCAGAAATATATATATTGCGCCAGCATGACGTCAGCATGACGTCAGTGGTCAACTGCGGCTGGCTGGGGTCAAACCTGACGTGTGGGGGCCACACGTCAGTGACAGGGGGGCTTAACAGGATTAAATTAATCCTAATTAGGGATTAGTGGCGCTGGGGCCCACTGGTCAGTGTCAGGGGGGGTAGTTAGTTTAACTGATTCGGTTAGTGCTAATCCTAATTAGCTACAGGGCTGGGCCCACCTGTCAGGGACACAGGGG
>NW_021199794.1:0-1087 GCF_002162155.2 Triticum dicoccoides
ATCCTCGGTGAGTGCGAGGAATTATTCGAAGGGGGGGTATTCATGGGGCAAAGAACTGCAAGGCAGTAAGCTCAAAGGATTCTCGAAACAATAGAGAATTTTGGGGCATCTTGCAATAACAAGAGCATCGAGGAATGATTGTATGAATGGCAAGTGTATGTAGTTTTCCATAGGGGTTGACGGTGGAAGGGAATCGCAAAAGTGATGAGCACAAGTTCTCGAGCGAACATCGGAGAGTATCTTCGAAGGCTTCTGGGGGAGCAGGTGATCATCTGGAAGGAAGGGGCTCTCCGGGAGGAAGTCATTGCGAGAACCTAGCGTTAGAGTTAGTAAAATCGTTTAACCCGAATAGACGAGAGATCAGAGTCCCAGAGTATAGACGAGGAATAAAAGATCCTAATACCACCCAATGGCGACGTGGGCCCGTAAGACACACAGCCAGTGTTAGTAAAAGTTTTTCAGTGACTAGACTCAACTTCGGCCAAGTAGTTGGAAAGAGGGCTACCTACAGGCAGTCGGCTCTGATACCAACTTGTGACGCCCTCGATTCAATCGTACACTAATCATACACGCAAATGTGTACGATCAAGATCAAGGACTGATGGGAAGATATCACAACACAACTCTAGACACAAAATAAAATAATACAAGCTTTATATTACAAGCCAGGGGCCTCGGGGGCTCGAATACATAAGCTCGAAAACACAAGAGTCAGCGGAAGCAACAATATCTGAGTACAGACATGAGTTAGACAAGTTTGCCTTAAGAAGGCTAGCACAAAACAACAACGATCGAAAAGGCAAGGCCTCCTGCCTGGGAGCCTCCTAACTACTCTTGGTCGTCGGCGTCCGTCACGTGGTAGTAGGCACCCTCGGGGTAGCAGCCGTCGTCAAAGGTGGCATCTGGCTCCTGGACTCCACTATCTGGTTGCAACAACCAGAAAGAAGAAAGAAGGGGGAAAAGGGGAAGCAAAGCAACCGTGAGTACTCATCCAAAGTACTCGCAAGCAAGGATCTACACTACATATGCAACATTATCAACGGAAGGCTGTATATGTGGACTGGGCTGCAGAAATGCCAGAATAGGG
>NW_021199795.1:0-1127 GCF_002162155.2 Triticum dicoccoides
GGAGGCGCCAGGGGCTGGTGTGTGAAGTCCCTCCTCTCCCCCACTATATATAGGGGTGCCAAGGGGGGGGCGCCGGCCCTAGTAGATGAGATCTACTAGGGGGGGCGGCGGCCTAGGGGAGGTTTCCCTCCCCCCCAAGGCACCTAGGGGTGCCTTCCACCACTAGGACTCCTCCTAGGGGGAAACCCTAGGCGCATGGGCCTATAGGGGCTGGTGCCCTTGGCCCATGATGGCCAAGGCGCACCCCCTACAGCCCATGTGGCCCCCCGGGACAGGTGGCCCCACCCGGTGGACCCCCGGGACCCTTCCGGTGGTCCCGGTACAATACCGATAACCCCGAAACTTGTCCCGATGCCCGAAATAGCACTTCCTATATATAATTCTTTACCTCCGGACCATTCCGGAAGTCCTCGTGACGTCCGGGATCTCATCCGGGACTCCGAACAACATTCGGGTTTCTGCATATCCATATCTTCATAACCCTAGCGTCACCGAACCTTAAGTGTGTAGACCCTACGGGTTCGGGAGACATGAAGACATGACCGAGACGCTCTCAGTCAATAACCATCAGCGGGATCTGGATACCCATGATGGCTCCCACATGCTCCTCGATGTTGTCATCGGATGAACCACTATGTCGAGGATTCGATCAAACCCTGTATGCAATTCCCTTTGTCAATCGGTACGTTACTTGCCCGAGACTCGATCGTCGGTATCCCAATACCTTGTTCAGTCTCGTTACCGGCAAGTCACTTTACTCGTACCGTAATGCATGATCCCGTGTCCAACACCTTGGTCACATTGAGCTCATTATGATGATGCATTACCGAGTGGGCCCAGAGATACCTCTCCGTCATACGGAGTGACAAATCCCAGTCTCGATCCGTGTCAACCCAACAGCTACTTTCGGAGATACCTGTAATGCACCTTTATAGTCACCCAGTTACGTTGTGACGTTTGATACACCCAAGGCATTCTTACGGTATCCGGGAGTTACACGATCTCATGGTCGAAGGAAGAGATACTTGACACTTGCAAAGCTCTAGCAAAACGAACTACACGATCTTTTATGCTATGCTTAGGATTGGGTCTTGTCCATCACATCATTCTCCTAATGATGTGATCCC
>NW_021199796.1:0-1081 GCF_002162155.2 Triticum dicoccoides
ACATGACTCTATGACACAAGTACTTTATTTAAGGCTCAGAGAGCCATACATAACATACACAAAGGTACGGGTCACACGACCCAGCATTCAAGTCATACAGTCATACAAACCAGCAGCGGAAGTAACTTGTCTGAGTACAGACAACTAGTAAAATAAAAGAGGCTTGGAAAGCCTAGCTATACTACGAGGTCCTTCACAAGCTCAGGATCACCACCTGGGCCTTAGCCTACTCATTGATGTCAACGTCTACGTAGAACCCATCAGAAGGGGTTGCAGCGTCTTCTGTAAAAATGTAAATTATAGCAACATGAGTACAAAGGTACTCAGCAAGACTTACATCAGATCCTACATACATGCATATTATCAAGAAGGGTTGGTGGAGTTGTTGCAGCAAGCCAACTTTGACTCTTGGCTAGGCTAACCTACGAGACTCCAACTCGAAATGGTTTTGCGCACACGAGTCCACTACTCACCAATTCAATACATTACCGAGGATCCACCTCCGTCTTCCTACGGAAGAGCCATCCTCGGCACTCACACTTATCTTGAGGCTTTTAGTAGTTTCCATTTACTTGTCTATGAACTGTATAGGCAACCAAGTAGTCCTTTACCGCGGCCGCGGCTATTCGAATAGATCATGATAACCCTGCAGGGGTGTACTTCTTCATACACGCTCTCACCACTTACCGTCGTTTACACGACATGTACTCGGCAACCTTCAAGCGGAAGCCCAACGTGGGTGTCGGCCACGACCTACCTAACCACCTAAGCCTCCAGTCCAGGTTTATCGCCTATCCAGGTTCCATCCGCAGGGAGTCCGGCCGAGGTTTCCCATACGGCCCCGAACGATGTGAACAGGGTTCCCGAGATACCTAACGGGTATTCGGTACACCCGGCCACGTACCTACCGCATCACAGCCCACCCCTACGGTCAGCGTTGTCCACGGCCTCCAGTAGGCTACAAACACCAGAAACTACTTGCAACTCCTGGACGGAGAACTAGGGTGAATAAGAAGCCGAGAGGGTCCATTGGTTTCGGGCCCAATGCATGGTAGTAGCTGATTCTTAAATCACACATACA
>NW_021199797.1:0-1051 GCF_002162155.2 Triticum dicoccoides
AACAAATGTATCCAATTTAGGCAGCATCATATTCTCATGAACATTAAAATCATTACCAAGAAACGAAAGTACCTGGTAATTTAGTTGGCGTGCACGAGCTCTAGTAATTGGTCCAGTATGTATAGCAGCAGGGGCTGTGGGTGTAACAATTGTATTGATGTCCTCATCATCCTCCCCTTCTTGAAATGAAGTCGTCCTCGACGGAAGTTCATCTTCCTCACCCAAATAAGGCTTCAAATCTGCAATGTTAAAAGTGGGACTAACCCCAAAATCTGCAGGCAGCTCAAGTTTATATGCATTATCATTTATTTTCTCTAACACCTTAAAGGGACCATCAGCACGTGGCATTAACTTTGATTTGCGCAAATCAGGAAATCTATCCTTACGCAAATGTAACCAAACAAGATCTCTAGGTGCAAACACAACATATTTTCTACCCTTATCTCCAGCAAGTTTATATTTAGCATTCATGCGCTCAATGTTTTCCTTAGTTAACTCATGCATTTTTAAAATCAATTCAGAACGTTGTTTAGCATCAAAATTAACCTTCTCCGAAGATGGAAGAGGCAACAAATCAATAGGTGCATGAGGTAGGAAACCATACACAGCTTCAAAAGGGCACATCGTAGTAGTAGAATGCAATGAACAATTATAAGCAAATTCAATATGAGGCAAGCATTCCTCCCACATTTTCTTATTATTCTTCAAAACAGCCCTAAGCATAGTAGACAACGTTCTATTGACTACTTCAGTTTGTCCATCAGTTTGGGGGTGACAAGTAGTACTAAAAAGCAGTTTAGTCCCCAACTTAGCCCATAAACATCTCCAAAAGTGGCTAAGAAATTTAGTATCACGATCTGAAACAATAGTATTTGGCACACCATGCAAGCGAATAATTTCACGAAAGAACAAATCAGCAACATTAACAGCATCATCGCTTTTATGACATGGTATAAAGTGTGCCATTTTCGAGAATCTATCCACGACAACAAATATGCTATCCCTCCCCTTCTTTGTTCGAGGTAAACCTAAAACAAAGTCCATAGATATA
>NW_021199798.1:0-842 GCF_002162155.2 Triticum dicoccoides
GAACTCAGGCCCACCACTACCTGGATGGAGCCACCTGCCCCTTCAGCCCCCATCTCCGAACAGTATCACAGGTAATGTAACTGTGTAAAGTATATAGTATATGCCCGTGATCACCTCCCGAAGTGATCACGGCCCAGTAGTATAGCATGGCAGACGGACAAGAGTGTAGGGCCACTGATGGAACACTAGCATCCTATACTAAGCAGTAGGATAGCAGGTAATGGTAACAACAGTAGTAGCAAGGACAGGCTATGCATCAGGATAGGAATATCGGAAAGCAGTAACATGCTACACTACTCTAATGCAAGCAGTATAGAGTAGAATAGGCGATATCTGGTGATCAAGGGGGGGGGGGCTTGCCTGGTTGCTCTGGCAAGAGAGAGGGGTCGTCAGTGACATAGTCGACCACAGGGGCATCAGCATCGGTCTCGGAGTCTACCGGAAAGGAGTAATGGAGGGGAACACAATAAATAACGGAGCAATCAAATGTAACACAAAGCAAGACGTGGCAATACGTTGTGCTAGGGGTGACCTAACGTAGGGATGGGCGATACCGGTGAAGGGGGAAACATCCGGGAAAATATCCCCGGTGTTTCGTGTTTTCGGGCAGAGGAGCCGGAGGGGGAAAGTTGCGAGTTTGATATGTTAGGGGTGCGTGGCGGACGAACGGACTGCGTATCCGGATTTGTCTCGTCGTTCTGAGCAACTTTCATGTACAAAGTTTTTCCATACAAGCTATGATTTATTTTATATTAATTTTCAAAGGTTTATTCAATTTATGGATTTATTTATATTCCAACTTTAACTAGTAATACTTTTGCCACATAATGCAGTGCTAGCCA
>NW_021199799.1:0-576 GCF_002162155.2 Triticum dicoccoides
TAAGCGCACCTTGGGGTTCAACAACTATGAAACCGGTTTGGGGCCCCAAAACGGTGAGTAGTAGTCCATGAAACGGGTCAGAATCAGCCAAAACCGCGAGTGTTGATGACCGAATTGTAAACGCACCCCGGGGTTCGTTAATCGTGGAAACCTCTCCGGGACCCCAAAACAGTGAGTAATAGTCCACGAAACGGGCCAGAATCGGCCAAAGCTGTGAGTGTTAATGACCGACACGTAAGCGTACCTTGGGGTTCAACAACTATGGAAATCGCTTTAGGGCCCAAAAACGGTGAGTAATAGTCCATAAAACGGGTCAGAATAGATAAAAACCGCGAGTGTTGATGACCGAAATGTAAACGCACCCCAGGGTTCGTTAATCGTGGAAATCACTCCGGGACCCCAAAACAGTGAGTCCACGAAACGGGCCAGAATCGGCCAAATATGTGAGTGTTGATGACCCACACGTAAGCGCGCCTTGGGGTTCAACAACTATGGAACTCTGTTTGGGGCCCAAAAATGGTGAGTATTAGTCCACGAAACGGCTCAGAATCTGCAAAAACCGCAAGTGTTGATGAC
>NW_021199799.1:3203-4022 GCF_002162155.2 Triticum dicoccoides
CGCACCTTGGGGTTCAACAACTATGGAAATCACTCCGGGACCGCAAAATAGTGAGTAATAGTCCAAGAAACGGGCCAGAATCGGCCAAACCTGCGAGGGTTGATGACCGTCACGTAAACGCACCCCAGGGTTTGTTAATCGTGGAAATCACTCTGGGACCCCAAAACAGTGAGTAATAGTCCACGAAACGGGCCAGAATCGGCCAAAACTGTGAGTGTTGATGACAGACACATAAGCGCACCTTGGGGTTAAACAACTATGGAAATCGCTTCAGGACCGAAAATCGGTGAGTAATAGTCCAAGAAATGGGCAAGAATCGGTCAAAACTATGCGTGTTGATGACGGACACATAAGCGCACGTTGGGGTTCAACAACTATGGAAATCGCTTCGGGACCCCAAAACAGTGAGTAATAGTCCACGAAACATGCCAGAATCGGCCAAAACTGTGAGTGTTGATGACCGACACATAAGCATAACTTGGGGTTCAACAACTATGGAAATCGCTTTAAGACCCAAAAACGGCGAGTAATAGTCCAAGAAATGGGACAGAATCGGCCAAAACTGCGATTGTTGATGACCGACACGTAAGCGCACCTTGGGGTTCAACAACCATGGAAATCGCTTCGGGACCCCAAAACGGTGAGTAATAGTCCACGGAACGGGTCAGAATTGGCCAAAACTATGAGTGTTAATGACCGACACATAAGCGCACCTTGGGTTTCAACAACTATGGACAACTTCGGGACCGCAAAATAGTGAGTAATAGTCCTAGAAACGGGCCAGAATCGGCCAAAACTGTGAGTGTTGATGACCGACAC
>NW_021199799.1:4110-4882 GCF_002162155.2 Triticum dicoccoides
AATAGTCCATGAAACGGGCCAGAATCGGCCAAAACTGTGAGTGTTAATGACCGACACATAAGCACACCTTGGGGTTCAACAACTATGGAAATAACTCCGGGACCCCAAAATAGTGAATAATAGTCCACGAAACGGACCAGAATCGGCCAAAACTATGAGCGTCGATGACCGACACATAAGCGCACCTTGGGGTTAAACAACTATGGAAATCGCTTCGGGACCCAAAAACGGTGAGTAATAGTCCAAGAAACGGGCCAGAGTCGGCCAAAACTATGAGTGTTGATGACCGACACATAAGCGCACGTTGGGGTTCATAAACTACAGAAATCGCTTCGGAACACCAAAACAATGAGTAATAGTCCATGAAACGGTCCAGAATCGGCCAAAACTGTGAGTGTTGATGACGGACACATAAGCGTAACTTGGGGTTCAAGAACTATGGAAATTGATATATGACCCCAAAGCGGTGAGGAATAGTCCAAGAAATGGGCCAGAATCGGCCAAAACTGCGATTATTGAGGACCAACACGTAAGCGCACTTTGGGGTTCAACAACCATGGAAATCGCTTCGGGACCCCAAAATGGTGAGTAATAGTCCACGAAACGGGCCAGATCGACAAAAACCACGAGTGTTGATGACCGACACGTAAACGCGCCCGGGGTCATTAACCATGGAAATCGCTTCGGGACCCCAAAAAGTGAGTAATAGTCCATGAAACGGGCCAGAATCGGCCAAAGCTGTGAGTGTTCACGACCGACATAGGACCCCAAT
>NW_021199799.1:4893-5469 GCF_002162155.2 Triticum dicoccoides
TAGTCCAAGAAATGGGACAGAATCGGCCAAAACTGCGATTGTTGATGACCGACACGTAAGCGCACCTTGGGGTTCAACAACCATGGAAATCGCTTCGGGACGCCAAAACGGTGAGTAATAGTCCACGGAACGGGTCAGAATTGGCCAAAACTATGAGTGTTAATGACCGACACATAAGCGCACCTTGGGTTTCAACAACTATGGACAACTTCGGGACCGCAAAATAGTGAGTAATAGTCCCAGAAACGGGCCAGAATCGGCCAAAACTGTGAGTGTTGATGACCGACACATAAACACACCCCAGGGTTGGTTATACTGGAAATCACTCCGGGACACCAAAGCAGTGAGTAATAGTCCATGAAACGGGCCAGAATCGGCCAAAACTGTGAGTGTTAATGACCGACACATAAGCACACCTTGGGGTTCAACAAGTATGGAAATAACTCCGGGACCCCAAAATAGTGAATAATAGTCCACGAAACGGACCAGAATCGGCCAAAACTATGAGCGTCGATGACCGACACATAAGCGCACCTTGGGGTTAAACAACTATGGAAATCGCTTCGGGACCCAAAA
>NW_021199799.1:5479-6440 GCF_002162155.2 Triticum dicoccoides
AACTGTGAGTGTTAATGACCGACACATAAGCACACCTTGGGGTTCAACAAGTATGGAAATAACTCCGGGACCCCAAAATAGTGAATAATAGTCCACGAAACAGACCAGAATCGGCCAAAACTATGAGCGTCGATGACCGACACATAAGCGCACCTTGGGGTTAAACAACTATGGAAATCGCTTCGGGACCCAAAAACGGTGAGTAATAGTCCATGAAACGGTCCAGAATCGGCCAAAACTGTGAGTGTTGATGACCGACACATAAGCGTAACTTGGGGTTCAACAACTATGGAAATTGATATATGACCCCAAAGCGGTGAGGAATAGTCCAAGAAATGGGCCAGAATCGGCCAAAACTGCGATTATTGAGGACCAACACGTAAGCGCACTTTGGGGTTCAACAACCATGGAAATCGCTTCGGGACCCCAAAATGGTGAGTAATAGTCCACGAAATAGGTCAGATCGACAAAAACCGCGAGTGTTGATGACCGACACGTAAACGCGCCCGGGGTCATTAACCATGGAAATCGCTTCGGGACCCTAAAAAGTGAGTAATAGTCCATGAAACGGGCCAGAATCGGCCAAAGCTGTGAGTGTTCACGACCGACATAGGACCCCAATACGGTGAGTAATAGTCCAAGAAACGGGCCAGAATCGGCCAAAACTGTGAGTGTTAATGTCCGAAACATAAGCGCACCTTAGGGTTCAACAACTATGGAAATAGCTTCGGGACCCCAAAACGGTGAGTAATAGTCCAAGAAACGAGCCAGAATCGGCAAAAACTGCGAGTGTTGATGACTGACACGTAAACGCACCCCAGGGTTCGTTAATCGTGGAAATCACTCCGGGACCCCAAAACAGTGAGTAATTGTGCACGAAACGGGCCAGAATCGGCCAAAACTGTGAGTGTTGATGACCGACACATAAGCGCACCTTGGGGTTCAACAACTATGGAAATCG
>NW_021199799.1:9360-9836 GCF_002162155.2 Triticum dicoccoides
TCGCTCTAAGACCCCAAAACGGTGAGTAATAGTCCAAGAAATGGGCCAGAATCGACCAAAACTGCGATTGTTTATGACAGACACGTAAGCGCCCCTTGGGGTTCAACAACCATGGAAATCGCTTCGGGACCCCAAAACGGTGAGTAATAGTCCACGAAACGGGTCAGATCGACAAAAACCGATAGTGTTCATGACCGACACATAAACGCGCCCGGGGTTCGTTAACCATGGAAATCGGTTCGGGACCCGAAAACAGTGAGTAATAGTCCATGAAACGGGCCAGAATCGGCCAAAACTGTGAGTGTGCACGACCGACACATAAGCTCAACTTGGGGTTCAACAACTATGGAAATCGCTTCGGGTCCCCGAAACGGTGAGTAATAGTCCAAGAAACGGGCCAGAATCGGCCAAAACTGTCAGTGTTAATGACCGACACATAATCGCACCTTGGGGTTCAACAACTATGGAAATCGCTT
>NW_021199799.1:12109-12711 GCF_002162155.2 Triticum dicoccoides
AACCATGGAAATCGCTTCGGGACCCCAAAACGGTGAGTAATAGTCCAAGAAACGGGCCAGAACCGGCCAAAACTATGAGTGTTGATGACCGACACATAAGCGCAACTTGGGGTTCAACAACAATGGAAATCGCTCTAAGACCCCAAAACGGTGTGTAATAGTCCAAGAAACGGGCCAGAATCGGCCAAAACTACGATTGTTTATGACAGACACGTAAGCGCCCCTTGGGGTTCAACAACCATGGAAATCGCTTCGGGACCCCAAAACGGTGAGTAATAGTCCAAGAAACGGGCCAGAATCGGCAAAAACTGCGAGTGTTGATGACTGACACGTAAACGCACCACAGGGTTCGTTAATCGTGGAAATCACTCCGGGACCCCAAAACAGTGAGTAATTGTGCACGAAACGGGCCAGAATCGGCCAAAACTGTGAGTGTTGATGACCGACACATAAGCGCACCTTGGAGTTCAACAACTATGGAAATCGCTTCGGGACCCCAAAACGGTGAGTAATAGTCCACGAAACGGGTCAGGTCGACAAAAACCGATAGTGTTCATGACCGACACATAAACGCGCCCGGGGTTCGTTAACCATGGAAATCG
>NW_021199800.1:0-953 GCF_002162155.2 Triticum dicoccoides
AATAGTCCATCAAACGGGCTAGAATCGGCCAAAACAGCCAGTGTTGATGACCGACACGTAAGCGGACCTTGGGGTTAAACAATTATGGAAATCGCTTCGGGGCCCCAAAAAGGTGAGTAATAATCCAAGAAACGGGCCAGAAACGGCCAAAACTGCGAGTGTTGATGACCGACACGTAAACACACCACAGGGTTCGCTAACCATGGAAACCACTGCGGGACCCCAAAACAGTGACTAATAGTCCATCAAACGGGCCAGAATCGGCCGAAACTGCCAGTGTTGATGACCGACACATAAGCGGACCTTGGGTTTCAACAATTATGGAAATCGCTTCGGGACCCAAAAACGGTGAGTAATAATGCATGAAACAGGGTAGAATCGGCCAAAACTGCGAGTGTTGATGACCGACACGTAAATGCACTCCATGGTTCGTTAATCGTGGAAATCACTCCGGGACCCCAAAATAGTGAGTAATAGTCCACGAAATGTGCCAGAATCGGCCAAAACTGCCAGTGTTGATGACCAACACGTAAACGCACCCCAGGGTTCGTTAATCAAGGAAATCACTCTAGGACCCCAAAATAGTGAGTTCATGAAATGGGCCAGAATAGGCCAAAACTGCCAGTGTGGATGACCGACACGTAAGCGCACCTTGGGGTTCAACAATTATGGAAATCCCTTCGGGACCCCAAAACGGTGAGTAATAATCCAAGAAACGGGCCCGAATCGGCCAAAACTGTGAGTGTTGATGACCGACACGTAAATGCACTCCAGGGTTCGTTAATCGTGGAAATCACTCCGGGACCCCAAAATAGTGAGTAATAGTCCACGAAATGGGCCAGAATCGGCCAAAACTGCCAGTGTTGATGACCAACACGTAAACGCACCCCAGGGTTCGTTAATCGTGGAAATCACTCTAGGACCCCAAAATAGTGAGTCCATGAAATGGGCCA
>NW_021199801.1:0-1182 GCF_002162155.2 Triticum dicoccoides
ATCAACACTTGTAGTTTTGGCCGATTCTGGCCCGTTTCATTGACTATTACTCAGTTTTTGGGCCCCGGGGTGATTTCCACAACTGACGAACCCCAGGGGCGTTTACGTGTCGGTTATCAACACTCACCATTTTGGCCAATTCTGGTACATTTCGTGCACTATTACTCACCGTTTTGGGGTCCTAGAGCGATTTCCACGATTGACGATCCCTGGGGTGCATTTATGTGTCCGTCATCAACACTCACAGTTTTGGCCCACTCTGCCCCGTTTCATGGACTATTACTCATTGTTTTGGGGTCCCGGAGTGATTTCCACGATTGACGCACCCCGGGGTACGTTTACGTGTTGTGCACCAGCAATCTTAGTTTTGTTCGATTTTGGGCTCTTCCATGGACTATTACTCACAATTTTGGGGACCCAGAGCTATTTCCACGATTTACGATCCCCATGGTGCGTTTACGTGTCCGTCGTCAACAGTCGTAATTTTGGCCGATTCTGGCCCGTTTCGTGGACTATTACTCACCGTTTCCGGGTCCGAAAGCGATTTCCATGGTTGTTGAACCCTAAGGTGCGCTTACGTGTCGGTCATTAACAATCGCAGTTTGGGCTGATTCTGGGCCGATTCTTGGACTATTACTCACCATTTTGGGGTCCGAAAGCAATTTCCATGGTTGTTGAACCCTAAGGTGCGCTTACGTGTCGGTCATTAACAATCGCAGTTTCGGCTGATTCTGGGCCGATTCTTGGACTATTACTCACCATTTTGGGGTCCCAAAGCGATTTGCATAGTTGTTAAACCCCCAAGGTGCACTTACGTGCCGGTCATCAACACTCGCAGTTTTGGCCGATTTTGGCCCGTCTCTTGGACTATTACTCATTGTTTTAGGGTCCCTGAGTGATTTCCACGATGGACGAACCCTAGGTTGCGTTTGCGCGTCGGTCATCAACACTTGTAGTTTTGGCCGATTCTGGCCCGTTTCATTGACTATTACTCAGTTTTTGGGCCCCGGAGTGATTTCCACAACTGACGAACCCTAGGGGTGTTTACGTGTCGGTTATCAACACTCACCATTTTGGCCAATTCTGGTACATTTCGTGCACTATTACTCACCGTTTTGGGGTCCTAGAGCGATTTCCACGATTGACGATCCCTGGGGTGCATTTATGTGTCGGTCATCAACA
>NW_021199802.1:0-897 GCF_002162155.2 Triticum dicoccoides
CGAGTTCTGATGGGATCCGGTGCTTTAGTGCTGGTATGATCGCATCCGACATGTTACCCCGGTCTTCGTCCCTTATCCTTGCCCCTCCCAGCTCCACTACAAAGACGATTGTACATTGCTTTGGCCGCTCCCTCTCAACTACGGAGACGAGTTTAACGCGGTTTCCACCCCTCCCTCTCAACCGCACCAGTGCACGCTTGCCGCGCCACAACGCCGACGCTGGACCCGTGAATCGTGAGCACCCAGCTATGACTTACCGCACTCGTGCAAAATAATAAAACACGGTAAATATATTACTTACACGTGCGTTTTATTTTGCAAGCGGCGCGAAAAAATTTAAAAAGGGAATGCAACACGAGGACTTCCCAGGAGGTCACCCATCCTAGTACTACTCTCGCCCAAGCACGCTTAACTTGGGAGTTCTGATGGGATCCAGTGCTTTAGTGCTGGTATGATCGCATCCGACATGTTACCCCGGTCTTCGTCCCTTATCCTTGCCCCTCCCAGCTCCACTACAAAGACGATTGTACATTGCTTTGGCCGCTCCCTCTCAACTAAGGAGACGAGTTTAACGCGGTTTCCACCCCTCCCTCTCAACCGCACCAGTGCACGCTTGCCGCGCCACAACGCCGACGCTGGACCCGTGAATCGTGAGCACCCAGCTATGACTTACCGCACTCGTGCAAAATAATAAAACACGGTAAATATATTACTTACACGTGCGTTTTGTTTTGCAAGCGGCGCGAAAAAAATTAAAAAGGGAATGCAACACGAGGACTTCCCAGGAGGTCACCCATCCTAGTACTACTCTCGCCCAAGCACGCTTAACTTCGGAGTTCTGATGGGATCCGGTGCTTTAGTGCTGGTATGATCGCATCCGACATGTTACCCCGGTCT
>NW_021199803.1:0-995 GCF_002162155.2 Triticum dicoccoides
GGGTACCACCAGATCCGTCTGTATGGACCCGACGAGGTAAAAACAGCTTTCATCACTCCATTCGGGTGCTTCTGCTATATCACCATGCCATTCGGCCTCAAGAATGCCGGAGCCACATTTATGCGAATGATTCAGAAGTGTCTACTCACTCAAATCAGTCGGAATGTGGAAGCATATATGGATGATATCGTTGTCAAGTCACGAAAAGGTTCCGACCTGCTCGCTGACCTCGCCGAAACATTTGCCAACCTCAGAAGATATGATATCAAGCTCAATCCATCAAAGTGCACATTTGGAGTTCCTGGTGGCAAGTTACTCGGTTTTCTCGTTTCCGAACGGGGAATCGACGCTAACCCAGAGAAGATTGGCACTATTCTCCGAATGAAACGCCCTGTGCGAGTGCACGATGTCCAGAAGCTTACTGGATGCTTGGCCGCATTAAGTCGATTCATCTCACGACTCGGTGAAAAGGCATTGCCTCTTTACCGACCGATGAAGAAAACAGACAAGTTCGAGTGGACTCCAGAAGCCGATGCAGCGTTTGCCGAGCTAAAAGCTCTGCTCTCCACCCAGCCGGTGCTTGCTGCTCCAATCAGCAAAGAGCCTCTGTTGCTCTATATCGCAGCCACAGGACAAGTCGTCAGTACTGTGCTTACGGTCGAGCGGGAAGAAGAAGGAAAAGCTCTCAAAGTTCAGCGCCCAGTGTATTATTTGTCTGAAGTCTTGACTCCATCCAAGCAGAGATATCCTCATTATCAGAAGCTTGTGTATGGAATATACATGACCACAAAGAAGGTTGCTCATTATTTTTCTGATCATTCCATCACAGTCGTCAGCGACGCTCCACTATCAGAGATCTTGCACAACAGAGATGCAACTGGTCGAGTGGCCAAATGGGCGATTGAACTTCTTCCCCTTGATATCAAGTTTGAGGCAAAGAAAGCCATTAAGTCCCAGGCAATAGCAGATTTCCTCGCCGAGTGGATTGAGCAACA
>NW_021199804.1:0-1023 GCF_002162155.2 Triticum dicoccoides
CTGCTATACATACTGGACCAATTACTAGAGCTCGTGCACGCCAACTAAATTACCAGGTACTTTCGTTTCTTGGTAATGATTCTA
This sequence comes from Triticum dicoccoides, assembly GCF_002162155.2. Taxonomy (NCBI): domain Eukaryota; kingdom Viridiplantae; phylum Streptophyta; class Magnoliopsida; order Poales; family Poaceae; genus Triticum; species Triticum dicoccoides. Next base: position 85 of record NW_021199804.1, read on the forward strand.
ATGTTCATGAGAATATGATGCTGCCTAAATTGGATACATTTGTTTTGCTTACAAATGAAGGGCCTAGCTTGGAGAAGGATGAACATTGGAGCAAGAACAAGCATGGAGATGATGGCATGCGCAAGGGGAACAAGAACGGAGTTACAAGTGATGATTTCAGGACTTTGAAGCCACCATAATGGGTGCATGAAGCCTTGGACGAAATATACAAGATGCCACTTCATAAATTTCGTCCCGAGGCTATTTTAGGTGCTGCATCACCTTATTATTGGGCCAGGCCCATGTAATTTCGAAATACATAAGTATAGGCTATTTTTAGAGTCCGTATGTGTGGGGAAACAAGAGATAGGGTTGATTTCGGACCCCTCCACCAAGGGCCACGAAATTGCCCCCTCTTCCTCCATATATACAGCCCTTAGGGCATCGTTTAGACTTTGGGTTTTGTTTAGATTAAAAGTTCGCCATAGCTGCAACTTCGCGTACTTCGTTTGTGTTCAACGACCAGACAAAGGCGTCACAGAACCCCACCTTGATCAATAAAGCTTTGGTGGCAGTCCCGTCTTTCGATGAGATGTCCCGTCTTTCGATGAGATGATGGATATCGCTTTGGTGGCAGTCGACTTTGACGATCCGACTACGAACGTGCGAGGACGTCGCGCCTTAGCAATCGCTAAACCAACTCCGAGAGGTTATTGACCACGCCGGAGCACGATCAACCTGACCACGAGGGTCTGTTTCCTGCAAGCAAACGAAGAACAAGCAAGAAACTGAGATTGCAATCTGGATATTGCGAATATAAGATGAAAGCTTTATTGATCAAGGTGGGGTTCTGTGACGCCTTTGTCTGGTCGTTGAACACAAACGAAGTACGCGAAGTTGCAGCTATGGCGAACTTTTAATCTAAACAAAACCCAAAGTCTAAACGATGCCCTAAGGGCT
>NW_021199805.1:0-946 GCF_002162155.2 Triticum dicoccoides
GATGAAAATACTTTGTACATGAAAGTTGCTCAGAACGACGAGACGAATCTAAACACGCGGTCCGTTCGCCCGCCACACGTCCCTAGCATAGCAAATATTGAACTTTTCCCCTCCGGTTCATCTGTCTGACAGATGTCCGGAACCGGGAAAACTTTCCCGGATGTTTTCCCTCTTCGCCAGTATCGCCTAACGCTACGTTAGATCACCTCTGCCCCGCTTATTGTCTTGTTATGCTTATGTTTGTGTGTATTTACTGTTTCTTCCCCCTCTTCTCTCCGGTAGACCCCGAGACCGATGCTGATGCCCCTGTGATCGACTACGTCGTCGACAACGACCCCTCCTTGCCAGATCAACCAGGCAAGCCCCCCCTTTGATCATCCCGATATCGCCCATTCCTTTCTCTCATGCTTGCATTAGATTTTTCTACTGTTATTGTATGATCCTATTCTGATGCATAGCCTGCTTTTGTACCTGTTATTGCACCTTACCTGCTTATCCTAAACTGCTTAGTATAGGCTGGTTAGTGATCCATCAGTGACCCCCACCTTGTCCTTGTTGCCCCTGCTTCATCATTGAAGACCCGATCAACGGGATTGAAGACCAGGCCCCGGCACCGCACATCACTTTCTCCTTAGTTGCTCGACACTGCTGGGTTACTATCAAGTGCCGAGGGTGAGACCTCTACAGCACTTCTGATGTTAACCTGTAGTGTAGCTATTCGGTCGTGGTCATCGAGGGTGATTTCCTCCTTAACCACTTCCGATACGGCTCTGTCGTGCAACCCCTCAAGTGTGAACCTCGAGGGTGATTCCTCTACGTTCACCTTGATGATTACATTGAGTGGAACCCACCGGGGGTGATTCCTTGGGTTTTTCCTCTTGATGTTTGGACACACGGATACTTGGACTTTACAACTGTTACTTGGAAAGTGATGTGGAGACGGGTT
>NW_021199806.1:0-1137 GCF_002162155.2 Triticum dicoccoides
CCCAGAGTTAACTGTCGCTCGTTCTACTACTACCCTAGCCGTGACGGGTATGGTAGGCCACCCCAGGTTGCCAACGGAGATCACGAGACGGATCCTCCATTGTTGCATCTGGTGCGCTATGTAAGTGCACTAGAGGAACTGTTCGATCAAATCACCCTTGATCTGATCACAGCCCGTGGAGAACTGGTTCGCCGAGCCCCGGCAAGAGGAGACGATGAGCCCGACGCCGACAACCCAGTCGTGCTGAAATTTTTTGTGGTTCAATATGCTTACATGCGCAAGGTCCGACCAAATTTTCATGCTTTTTTGACACTCGAGGAGCTCATGGCAAGAAAAAACAAATACATCTGCCTGATGAATAGTAAATTCGAAAGAAAATAAAAAAAATCTGAATTTATTTTGGGTATAATATGATTACATGCGAAAGGTGCGGCCAAAATTTCATGGTCTTTCTACACTCGAGAAGCTCGTGGCAAAAAAAAAACAAATTTTACCTAGCTAAAAAAGCCAAAAGTTGTTTTTTTCTAGAGACCTTTCGATGTCATTTTGTGACAAAATTTCGATCACACCTACCGCATGTAAGCATATTGGACCCCAAAAATTTCAGAATTTTTGATTTTGTTTTGATTTTTTTTGAATTTACTATTCATTGGCAGATATTTTTATTTTTTTCCACGAGCTCCTCGTGTGTTGAAAAAGCACAAAATTTTGGTCGCACCGTGCGCATCATAAATTTGGTCGCACCGTGCGCAGATATTTTCAGAATTTTTTGAATTTTTTTGAAAAAAAATCATATTTACTGTTCATCAGGCGGTTTTGACCCGGTCAACGCCCTGAAAATCTGGTTTAGGACCAAATATATCCGGTTTTGAAACTTGAGGGACCAAATGTATACCAAAAAATCTTGAGGGGCCAAGTCTATACTTTCTGGGAACTTGTGGGACCAAAAACATACTTTTCTCTGTTTTTAATCTTGAATCACTTATATGGAAACTATCTCGGATAGCATTGGCATTTAGCCAATTCTGGAGTCAGGGCCCATCAACGCTTCCTTGTGTATCTTAGGTATATTGTTGTCTAACAACAATATCTCATTTGTGCACCTGAGAGGTTTGCACGAGCCATACCTACGTGGTT
>NW_021199807.1:0-595 GCF_002162155.2 Triticum dicoccoides
TTTCAATTTGGAATGTTATACATTAGGTCATCATGCATACCATGTTTTTCTCGCATTTTCCGATCCTAGAAAATTTCACGCAACTCAAGGACCCTCGGAGAGAGTTGGAAGTTTCATTATTTTCATATTTGGGATTTCTCAAATTTTGAAAATAGGATCATTTGGATTTATTTAATTATCTTCATAAAGTTTTCCTATAAAAATTTTGAGAGAGGGAATAATATGACTTTCCCAAATTTAGGAATAATGAAGATTTAATAAATAAACCCATTTTGGTTTTGCCGGAGTTTTATTTGCGTTTTATTTGCCTTAGGGAAAAATGCGTGTTTTAAAAAAAATTGCATTTAGGCCCCGAGTAAAGTTCATTTTGTTCGACTCATTTTTAGGAGTCGGGGAAAGTTTACTGTATTAATTTTGGAGTTCGTTTAGATTTTTTTTTATTTTGTCGCTCTGCGCGCGAGACCGTTTAAAAAAAAAAAAAACTGCAGCGCCTTGGGCCAAAGGCCCAAGCTGCTAGCCGCCGGCCGGCCAAGCCAAGGCCACCGCGCGCGCACGCACCAAGGGGGCCAGGGAGCCACTCCTTTTTCCTTGTCCT
>NW_021199808.1:0-2245 GCF_002162155.2 Triticum dicoccoides
ACACACACACACACACACACATTTATATTATGTATCTGCAAAATTTTATTTCATTTTACTTTCACACGTGGCTTACAAAAAAGACAAATATGTATTTTCAAATGGGCTTCTTTTTTGTTATTAGTTTTTTGTGAATACAGAAGCCAACCTTACAGACACTTGCATGTGGCAGGCAACTAGAAATATTTAACCCAACCAAGCTTCAATCAAATTAATGAGTTTGACTTCCATGACAAAGTATGTTATCTTGTACGTATTGTTTAGCATACACATGTACCAGCTGCCTCCTTTCTTTAGTCGGTTAGAGGAGAATCTTCTACCTCCCGAACTCATCGGCATCGGCATCGCCTCCCTTGAATTGGCTTCCAAAGAAGAAGAAAATCGTAGTGGGGAGAGACCGAGAGAGAGGTGGTGGAGGTGGTGAGGAGCATCGTCATGGACGGGGCAGAGGAGGTGAGGGGGAGCAAGCTGTCCGGCGTCCAGGCGTGAAGAAGTGGCACATGGTGGGCTGCTGCGTGGAAGGCGATCCCTCCATGACCTGTGGCCTGGCGTTCTTGCACGATGAGATCCTCCTCGACGGCGCCAAGACTTGACCAAGCTCTTCTCCATCGGACGAGGTCATCACCGGGACCACGGCCACCTGCCGCCGGAGTAGTCGTCGTAAGGGCAGCTCACCAGGATCAGGTACGTACACCGGCGTCCGGAGACGTGAATCTTGTCTCATCGTGCTTCGCCAACTGCAGCTAGCGGCCGCCCACCCACACAGCATCGATCCTGCTTGTACCACCGGCCGATCGAGGGATTAGCTCAAAAACGGGATGGACGGATTTCTGGATCTCTCACTGGCTTGCTTCTTTATTTCATGATGAGGAATTAATGGGTTCTGCTCTAGACCTCCGTTGCTCTTCTACTCTTGTTATAGGAAAGGAAAGGAAAGGATGATGGCGTCTTATGCGCCTGGTTTTCGGGGATCATTTTCGGTAGTCGCGGATCAAACGCGTAGCCCATCCTGTCGAGCACAACAACATCATCCCTTTCATTTCATTCCACGCACGAGTGAATGGAGCATCGCGCGGCTCTCGTATGCAGTATGCACACGGATTCATTGCACCTAGAATTCCACCACAGGCTACGATATGTTTCAGCGGATGAACAAACCATCTTATTACTGAACAAACTATGTAAATTTTCAGTACATGCACAAAGTTGGCAAAGTTTGTTTTTAAATTTTATTCCACGAGGACCAAAGGCATATGACTAAAAAAACATAGCATTCCCACCAAAAAAACTTACATTCGAGTTTGACACACTGTTGAAACCCCCTTTAAGAAAATAAAAACAAATACAATTACACATGACTAAAGGACCACCATCCAACCTATCCACGGTACAACGCTTCATGGAATCATATACAAAGAGTCAAAATGGATCCGGCATCTATTTTTTTTTTTTAGTTCTCTAATGTTCTTTTCTGTTAGCGATGGTTACCACGAGTAGTCGTTGATGAGCTGCGTACAGGAGTCATCCGTATCTAGTTCGATGTTCGGGTAGCAAATGTCGTCAGGCACTAACTGCATCCAAGAAAAATCCACATCTGTGTAAATGCCTCCTGACATCGGATCGATCTCTTCGTTGTGTGTGATAGCGCCGCCGAACACGGGATGTACCCCTGCCATGTCGGCGACGATGCCGCCTGACATGGGATAGATCCCATCCATGTCACTAACGATGTTACCTGACACGGGATTGATCCCTTCCTTGTTCGTGTTGGCGTTGCGGAACACGGGGTGGATCTCTTCCTTGCTGGCACTGGCACCACCGGACATGGGCTGGAACCCTTCGTTGTCCATGTCAGCGTTGTTGGCCACCAAATGCATCCCTTCCTCATCCAGATCGTCACCACCTGACATGGGTTGCACCTCATCCTTGTTTGCCTGAGGGCCGATAGACAAGGGATGGACCCCTTCCTTGTCGGAGTCGACGCTGCCTGACATGGTCTGCATCTCATCCTTGTTCGCATGAGGTCCAACTGACACAGGCTGGATCCCTTCCTCATCCATGTCGACGCCACCGAGCAGGTCTGGTGATTGGGTCATGGTGTTCTTGTTGAAGATCCGACACAGCACATAGGTGTCCTGACCAGATCAGATCAACCGTTAAGGTGTAGGTGAGTTGTGGAGCTCAATAACAATTTTACTAAGACAAGAGAGTAAGAAAGAAAGATACATGGATACGGTGATCGGGA
>NW_021199809.1:0-1606 GCF_002162155.2 Triticum dicoccoides
AAAAAAACAGCAATTGACACTTGGCACTAAGGGCCAGTTCTTTTGCTAGCTCCTAGAATAAGCTGAAATAAGATAGCCCTACCCAGCTTATTCTAGAAGCCCAACAAAAAATATTTTTTTGGAAGCCTAGTAGTTAAGGCTGGACTAGTAGGCTTCTAAAAGGAAGAATTTGGTTCAGCTTCTAGAATAAGCTGGGTAGGGGGCAGCTTATTCTGGAAGCCCGAAAAAGCCAGCAAAAGAACTAGCCCTAAGTTAATAGGTTAGTCCCAAAAAATGATATATATTTTCATATAATTGCATAATAAACATCCAAGATGTATACTATAATAGCATGGAACAATCAAAAATTATAGATACATTGGAGACGTATCATGTACCTATTCTCCAAATTTAACATCCATTAGTGACCTCAAAGAGAACTTGGTATCCCTATCCAGAATGCCATTTCCTTTGATCTACCAGCGGGATTCTTTTGAGGTAATATCACTGTGGCGGTTTACCTGATTTTGCAAAGTATCCAAATGGGTATAACTGAATGTATTCCTATCTAGAGATGTATCATACATTGAGGGGCCGGCTATATGCGGGGTGTGGTCTCTAGTTAGATGAAATCTAGCTGGTGCGACCTACTCGCTGTGCGGAAGTGGAGATCGATGGCAGCCCCTTGCACAAGATGCTGGATGGAGGTTCGTCGAGCAGATCTGGGTGAAAACTCTACTCTCGGCTAATTTCCAAGGACGGCGATGTCGGCGGTCTTCTGTGTCGTCCCCTTCTTGAAGGCATCATCGATCGGATGACGGTGGCGCTCCTGTGTCGTTCTCCCCTTGGGGCATCAATCTTGGAGGTGTCACAACACCTATTCTGCTTCCAAGTCTCGGTGCTCCATAGTTTCTGCAAATATTACAACATGGCAATTAATATACAAACATGACAGATGGATATATTACAGGCAAACATAGACCTAGCTAGCTAATCACAACAAGGAATAATATTAGTTGCCTCGACGCTTCTACGGTTTGGGGTGGCGTCGGCAACGCTTCTAGGGTTTGGGGTGGCCTCTACGACAATGCTCTTTTAACTTGGTAAATTTGGCTGGCCTCGGCAACGCTTCTAGCGTTTGGGCTAGACCGCCTCTCTCATGATTGTCCAACGTCCGGACTGACAAGGGATTTAACAAAATGGCCCCATTCTGGATGTGCAGAAAATGGTCCATATTTTTCCTGATCTCATCTACCCTTCTATATGTCACGTTGTCTAGTGTCAAAGAATTCAAGATAACCATGACTTCCTCATTAGCCGGAAATGACAGGCGCATAATGGTACGAAGCTCTTCAAAGTTGTTTTGGAACGGAGTTCCCGATAGAATAATTCGCTTTTTGGTACAAAGTTCAGCAAGAGCCTTCCGACCCTCGAACCCTCGGCCCCTCGATGACCCTCAAACCCTCGACCCTCGACACCTCGACGACCCTCGACCCTCGAACCCTCGGCCCCTCGACGACTCTCAAACCCTCGACTCCTCGACGACCCTCGACCCCTCGATGACCCTCAACCCTCGACCCTAGTTCCCGACCCTCAACCCCTTGGCGATCATTGACACCCTCGTTCC
>NW_021199810.1:0-2178 GCF_002162155.2 Triticum dicoccoides
CCGTCGGCGATCCGAGTGGCAGCTGCAAGGAAAGTTTCCATAAAGGATCTGAAGTCGTGCTTCTTGGTATTGGCCACCCGAAGGGCCGCCAGCTTCTCTTCTCGCGCATCTTTGCAGTGGACTCGGGCCAGACACAGAGCGACATCTGCACCACACCGAGCCGAGGACTTCTTCCACTCCTGCACTCGACCAGGGATCGTGTTCAAGCGGGCCATCAGCGACTCAAGGTCATTCTGAAGTGTCTCCTCAGGCCAGAGCGTCGAGTCGATGCGAGATGTGGCGGCCTTCAGCCTTGCGAGATAGTCCACGACAGCTGCGACACGAGACTCCAGTCGGAAAACATCCATGGCAACTTCGTCGTTCACCGGAGAATTGACGGGGTCAAGGTTTGGCTCCAGTCGGCTGGTTTCCTCTTCGAAGTTTTGACAAAATTCTGCAAGGGTGATCACTAAGTCAAGGAGATAGTCGAACGGAAGAAGCCACAGTTGGAAATATTTACCAAACATGGAGGTTTACCTTCAAGCATAAGAAACAGCTTCTTGGCAAGGCCACTCAGGAAGGCTTCCAGTTCAGTTTTCTTCTCAGTCAATTTGCTGACTTGGTCGGTCAAGGCAGCTTTGTCAGTTCTCAGTCGACTGACTTCCTTGTTGGCAATCCCAAGAGCAGTTTTCAGATTGGTATTGTCTTGTTCGAGCTTGGTGACTGAAGCTAACTTCTCGTCAACAAGCTTGATCTTCTCAGCTAGCTCAAGGTCTTTCTTCTGCTGGGCCTCCCTTACCTTGCCTGCAAGTTACAGCAAGATCAGGTGCTGAAACAAGCAAGGGGAAAAGCAGTCGTCAGGGTCTCACCAAACATACCTTCAGTCTCCTCCTTTGCCTTTGTCAGCTTCTCCTGAACCAGCTTCAAGCTCAGCTCGACTTGAGTATGTTTTTGTTCCAGCTCTGAGTAGCGAGCCACAAGATCACAGGAGTTCTGCGAAGAACCAATCGACTAAACGTCAAATGTAACTCACTTCCGAGTGAAAAAGGGAAAAACACACGTTTCTAAGACTACAGCCGAATACAAGCATTCGACCGTAGTCTCGGGGACTACACCCAGTGGGTGCACTCAGCGTGCCCCCACTAATCCTGTTGAAGACAAAGTCGACCAGTCGACCTCAAAAAAAAAAACAGTGTGTGAGACGCATTCTCTAAGACTGTGATCAACTGCAAGCAGTCGACCACAGTCTCGGGGACTACACCCAGTGGGTGCACTTAGCGTGCCCCCACCGGTTTGTGAAATCCAGTCGACCAGTCGACTGAGAGAAAGATTGACATCATAAAGCCTAAGGCCGACTGCCAGCAGTCGACCCTAGCCTTGGGGACTACACCCAGTGGGTGCACTCAGCGTGCCCCCATCGGTTTGCGGAATCCAGTCGACCAGTCGACTGACAGAAAGATTTACATTATAAAGCCTAAGGCCGACTGCCAGCAGTCGACCCTAGCCTTGGGGACTACACCCAGTGGGTGCACTCAGCGTGCCCCCATCGGTTTGCGGAATCCAGTCGACCAGTCGACTGACAGAAAGATTTACATTATAAAGCCTAAGGCCGACTGCCAGCAGTCGACCTTAGCCTTGGGGACTACACCCAGTGGGTGCACTTAGCGTGCTCCCACCGGTTTGTGAAATCCAGTCGACCAGTCAACTGAGAGAAAGATTGACATCATAAAGCCTAAGGCCGACTGCCAGCAGTCGACCTTAGCCTTGGGGACTACACCCAGCGGGTGCACTCAGCGTGCCCCCGCTAACACGGAGTTTATTCGACACACCCAGTGGGTGACTAATATAAATTCCGGAAAAGAAAAGTTTTTGGTAGCATATCCAACAGAACAAACAGCGGTCGACTGACCTGGACATTGCTTTGGAGGGCAGAACTGGCGTCATAAGCTGCCTGGCTCACGTCCCGGATGGTCTTCAGCTGCTCCATCATGAGTCCCGCCTGGCGTATCGCCTCCTTCGCTGCGCCAGCTTGGTCCTCCGGGACGTGGTGCGTCATGAAGAGGGAAGGCTGCTGAACACTCGTCAGTGGATTCGCGAAGGTCACCGTGTGTCGAGTGGTGTTCTCTTCCTCCACAGTCAGAATTTCAGGCGCCGGCACATCCTGAGGCACCTTACTGGCGGACGCTTTCCGACTCCTCC
>NW_021199811.1:0-1316 GCF_002162155.2 Triticum dicoccoides
CTTTAACTTCCGCGAAGATCACATCACTCCTATGATGCCAAACACGCCACCAAAATAGCATAGACTTTTGTCTTAGATCTTCACTTACTCTATCTAGAAGGACTAGAACGCAATCCCTTCCTGTGTAGGTTATTTCATGCTTGGGAGGGAGGATCCACACTTCCTTCAACTCATGCCATAGGGTCATCGCAAACGTACATCGGTGAGCAACATGGAAGCATGTTTCGTCGTCAGCTCCACAAACAACTGCAAATAGGGGTAAGACCGGGGATATGTCAAAATCAATTATTTTGAAACTCAGGTGATTCAGTTGCTAGTTTTCATGTAAAATTATGTACCTTTGGCACTAGTAGAAAAAGACACATTTGTCCCAGTTCCAGAGGGCCTTTAGTCCGAGTTCTGAACCAGGACTAAAGGGTCGGTACTAAAGGCTCCCCCCTTTAGTCCCGGTTCTATCGAACCAGGACTAAAGGCCCTCCACGTGGCCACTGTCTTACCAACCGGGACTAAAGGAAATTTTACGATTTTTTTAATTTTTTTAAATTTTTAAATTTTTTCAAATTTCTAAATTATTTTACAATTTATTATCTAATCACCCCTCATCATTCCAAATCATCTAACTTTCCGGCCGGTCACCCATCCTCTCACTACTCCAGCCTGAGCACGCTTAACTTCCGGGTTCTATTCCCCCTCGTTTCCAAGTCTGCACTTGTTGTTTTCCTGACAATAGAAAGATGTCAATCCTATTAACCCTCAGGAGTTTAGCTTGAGCATGAAGTCACACATTTCACTGTTTGAGTTTGAAACTAACTAAAAAACAATAATTATTTAGTAACACTAATATTTCTTGAATAAGTAGTTTGACCGTTGTTTGACCACAGTTTGACCAGATTTGACCAAAATTCAAAAAAACTAAAATAATTATTTAGTAACACTAATATTCTTGAATAATTATTTAGTAACACTAGTAGTTCTAGAATAAGAAGTTTGACCACAATTTGACCAAATTTAACAAAAAATCAAAAAAAACTGAAATTTGATCATAACTTTTTTCTTCTAGAATTTGAGGATTGTAAAATTTGCAAAACGGCCTACGGCGGTCAAAATCGGATGCGGATTTTCGTGCTGAACATTTTAATATATTATACATTTTTTTCCAACATCATATGCAATAGTTATAGCCGTTTTACTTTTTCATAACACTTTTTTGCAAAACATGTCCAAATTTAAGTTTTTTAATTTTCCTAACTAGTAGATTTAGTAATATAACTACATCTGGAAGGATTCTATTTTTGAAGTTTTTATCATTTTCTTTT
>NW_021199812.1:0-1109 GCF_002162155.2 Triticum dicoccoides
CTCTATCTTTTTTTTCTCCCTCTTTCCAAGACAAACTAGATAAGATGCAGATTGGATCAGGCGAAGATGTGAATGACCTCAACTATGATTATGACAATGAACAGTGCGTAGCACGTGGTGGAAATTAATGGATGGAATGGTGGACAGCGGAAGGGATAATGATGCAGCTGCGGCGTGACTAATGTGAACAGAACTCGAAACTCTAAAGGAACTAGACACTAAGACCAGCAACTAACACGACGATGCAACCGATAATTCAACTATGCAAGCAATGAATAGAAAATTGCAAAGGCTCGGACTGGCTTGGATAAATGATGAACAGATCTAACTTTTTTTATGGCTTTTTCATGGACTGTAGGTATGAATGACAGATGCGATCTAAACTATGAAAAACTGTAAAATCTCACCGAGCAACCTGAAAACTGATACCACTTGATAGAGGCGGGGGTGTCCCGATCTTTCAATGAGATGATAACTATCGATTTGGTGAAGATGACTTTGACGATCCGACTACAAACGTGCACGACGTTGCGCCTTAGCAATCGCTAAACCAACTCCGAAAGGTTATTGACCACGCTGGAGCACAATCAACCTGACCACGAAGGTCTATTCCTGCAAGCAATCGAAGTACAAGCAAGAATATGATAAAAGCAATCTGAATATTGCGAGTATATATGAAGTATTGATAAATGTGGGGATCCGTAAGCGGTCTTGGTCTGGTCGTTGGACACAAACGAAGTACACGAAGTTGCAATGGCTAACTTTTAACTAAACAAATCCCAAGGAAAAGCTACTAGATGGATCTACTTATATAGGAGCAAGGGGTGGCGGCCAAGGAGGTGGGAGGACGTCCCAAGGCAGCCTAAAACTAAATCTAGGTCGTACAAGGCCAATGGGCCCAAGTGGAGGTGATGTAACACCTTTGGACTTGTAGTTTGACTCGGATTCTGCTGCAGCATCAAATTGTTTCGTCCACAACTCAACACTCCGGACGAATTTGAAGGTGATTCCAATTGGGTTGGAAAGTGCACGAAATCTAGTTTCCAACAAAAAAAGAATCACCCAATTCGGAGTCCGTATGAAAAACTTGTGTGCGTTTTGAGTCAGGT
>NW_021199813.1:0-6006 GCF_002162155.2 Triticum dicoccoides
CCCCCCTGTCCACAGACAGATGTAGGAGGAAATTTACGGGTTGTTGTTGGAGATGCCTTAAGCAGGGAGGGCACACACACCACCCCCGGATTCCCCTACTGCATAATGACTAGAAACAAATATAATCTCGATACGTAGGTTCCAATTAGGTGGTTGAATTATAGGTGTTGTAACAAGGGCCTTTTTAGTGCTTCAAAAGCTTCCACACAATCATCATAAATGGAAAATGACACATCTTCCTGCAATAAATTTGAAAGAGGTGCGGATATCTTACAGAACTTTTAAATAAATCTCCTATAAAATCCAGCATGACTTAGGAAACTTCTTATATCTCTAGGATGTGGGAAATTTTCTATAGCTTTTATCTTAGCTCTCTCCACCTCAATACCTCTTTTAGAAATTCTGTGTCCAATAACAATACCTTTGTTTATCATGAAGTGACACTTTCCCCAATTAAGGACTAGGTGTGTGTCTTTCAATCGCTGCCAAGATTGTACAAGCAATTAGCAAATGAAATTTCATGGATTGAGAAAGCATCCATGAAGATCTCAACATTTTTTCAACCAATTCCAAGGACATAGAAGCCATGCATATTTGAAAAGTAGAATGTGCATTACATAGCCCAAAAGACATATGTTTATAACCATTGGTTCCAAAGGGGCAAGTAAAAGTAGTTTTCTCTTGATCTTCATGAGAAACAACTCTTCGAGAGAAGCCAGAATAATGATAACAAAAATGTGTATGTTTAGATGACCTTTACAACATTTGGTCAATGAAAAGAAGTAAAGGATAATGGTCTTGAATTGCGTCCAGATATGCATTGTCTCGTAGATCATTTGTCTAGTCATCATTGTGTAGATCAATTTTTTCTGGATATACATTATTTTGCAGGATCAATTGTGTCCGGATATGCGTTGTTCTGTTGGATCAATTGTGTCTAGATATGCATTGTTTTATACGATCGATTGTGTCCGGATATACATTGTTTTATAATGACCGGATATGAATTATTGAAAATGTTTTATGTTGTAGCCTTCCCATGTGTGTAGTGTATTCTTGAAGTTGGAGAAAAAGAACGTCATGGTCATGCATTTTTTTGTTAAAGTTGAATGGACAACCCAAGTAGAATCTATACATTATCAAGGCCGTCGCACATGGCATCGAGGAAGAAACCGGCGATCCAACCAACCCAACAAAAGAAACGGCCAAGAAGGTTAGAAGAGGCTTCCGAGAAAAGAAGTGCAAGGAGGAGAGCACGAAGCGAGAAGGGGCGGCGGCTAAGATGACGGAGAAATTCGAGGACATCTTTTCGAAGAAGAAGGATGCATACATCAAGCATTATGACGTCAAGGAGGAAAAACACGGAGAGGTTTAACAAGTTGATGGCAGCGACCAACAAGAAGCTATTTCTCGAAGAGAGGGAAGGTTAGATCACAGCTGCGTCGGAGGACGCGAAGATGTTGACCTTGAAGATAGAGGATTTAGATGAAGACACAAGGATGATTGTGCAAGCCCTCTGTTGCAAGATGTTGAAGCAGCAGAAGGAAGAGTAGGAGGCATTGGAGAAGACGAATGAGGAGAAGGCAACGACGGAGAAGGAGGCGACGGACAAGAAGGCCGCCGAGACGGTGGAGAAGGAGGCACTTCTGGCAATGGCATATCGAGCGTGGAGGCTCCGATTTCATGTCCGGTAGAGATCAAACCTGACTCGACCCCCGCGTCGCCCCCGCTCGGGTGACTCGGATGGGGCCAAAGCCTAGCCGCCGGGCGATCCTTCCTTCTGTCCCTCCCTTCCTCCCTCCCTCCCTCCCTCCCTCCCTCCACCTATGTTGGGGGACACCGTCTGGCTAAGGCCAGGCGCCGACGACGGTGGCGGGGGCTCTCCCTCTCCCATGTCTCGGGGATGGTGCAGAGCCCCTTGGCATGAGGAGGTGTGGCGGTAGGCCTTGCGTTGGGTCTTGGTAGCGCTGCGGCCGGTCCTGCCTCATGTGGTGATGGTTGTGGGCGCGGCACCCAGCCTTGCCTCATGCAGCTGCGATGGCTGCGTTCGGCGGTGGTAGCTGGATTTTTGGCGCCGGGCCATCTGACCTCGGATTGACAGCGGTATGGAAGGCCTGGTGGACGGATCAGCGGCATGCGTAGTCTGGCCTCGTGCCAAATCTGATCTGGCGAGTGTGGCCTTATCGTTGCATGGTGTCAATGATTGGTGTCGGCCCGTGCACACGATACTAGATGGAGGTTTGTAGAGCAGAGATCCAGGTGAAAACCTTGCTCTCGACTAGTTTCCAAGGCCGGTGTCGGTGTCAAAACCGGCGGATCTCGGGTAGGGGGTCCCAAACTGTGCGTCTAGGCGGATGGTAACAGGAGACGAGGGACACGATGTTTTACCCAGGTTCAGGCCCTCTTGATGAAGGTAAAACCCTACGTCCTGCTTGATTAATATTGATGATGTGTGTTACAAGAGTGAATCTACCACGAGATCAAGGAGGCTAAACCCTAGAAGCTAGCCTATGGACTAAACCATCCGGTTTATATAGACACCGGAGAGGGCTAGGTTACACAAAGTCGGTTACAATGATAGGAGATCTACATATCCGTATCGCCAAGCTTGCCTTCCATGCCAAGGAAAGTCCCATCCGGACACGGGACGAAGTCTTCAATCTTCTATCTTCATAGTCTTGGAGTCCGGCCGATGATGATAGTTCGGCTATCCGGACACCCCCTAGTCCGGAACTCCCTCAGTAGCCCCCGAACCGGGATTCAGCGACGACGAGTCCGACGCGTATATTGTCTTCGGCGCTGCAAGGCGGGTTCTCCTTCAGACTTCTTGTTCCTGTCGAATACTGTCCGGCTTCCTTATAAATGTTGCGCTCCTTGTCTTCTACGCCCAATAATGGCCTTCTTCCACGTGTCGTATGAATGCGAAAGGTTGAGGCATTTTTACATTTTACCCCCTAGTCGTGCGAACGAGCCACCTATAAGAGAGGCGAGGATCTAGATCCAGCTCACACCATCCCCCATCCGCAAGTTCTCATCGAAGCGCCTCTGACAAAAATCCATTCTATCATGGATAGTCGACGCGGCTCCTCCTCTCGCGCTCCCAGCCCTAAGCCAGGAGATTGGGGAGATGCTCAGTTCCACACAGCAAGCTAGTGGCGCTCCAAACCGAGGGATATCTTCCCCCAACTTTCATGGTCCCGGTTCGAGCCGGACTGGCCACCTTTAGGGGTGGAAAGCAGGCGGAGAGCGTCCCCAACCCTTCCAAAGGAGAGCGGGTATGCTTTGTCCCTTATCTAATAAGGGGACTCGGATTTCCCATACATCCGTTTCTCCGGGGGCTCCTGGAGTTCTACGGACTCTAGCTTCACCACCTCACACCTGCCTCCATTTTGCACATCGCGGGCTTCGTAGCTCTTTGCGAGCTGTTTCTGGGCATCGAGCCCCATTTTGCACTGTGGAAGAGATTGTTTTGCCTCGTACCCCGTTCTCACGAGGGGTCGATATATCAAGTGGGCGGAGCCGAAATATGGCGCATCGCCGGGACCGGATATCTATCCGGCACCCCGAAGAAGGTGTCCGAAGACTGGCCTTCGGAATGGTTTTACATGGAGGACGCCCCTCTGATGGATCTAGTTCGGATCGGCCTCCCGGAGTTCAGCAGTGCTCCCTTGAAGAAACGCCTGAGTTGGCGCCCGCGGAGCCCTCAACGGGAAGATGATAGGAGCATCCATTATTTGATGGGCCGGATTAGGTTACTGGCCCACTCCGGATTGACCATGATTGGAGTCATGGCTACGTGCATTATGCGAGGGGTGCAGCCACTCCAATATAGGGGCCACCCTATGTGGGATTTCAATGGGGAAGATGACGCCACCCGTCATGGCCGCAAAGCGCCAGGCTCGGCAGCCGATCTGGCAAAGATCATGTCCGTCTTGTACAAGGGAGAGGAGGAGGACTTCCTCCGCACGAATCCGTTGAATGGATTCTCTGTGAATAACCCTCGGAGCTGGGTAAGCGGATGTTCATCTACCCGATCCATACTTTCAAAGTCAAGTATCTTACTCTGTGATTTCGATGCAGGAGCTGCGCCGGGACGTGGAGGGCATACGAAGCCTAACTCCACAGCCCGAGGATCCGGAACGATCCCTTGATCCGACCTCCGAAGAGGATCCGAACATAAAGGTGGAGCTGATTGACGGGGTGTTCCACCAACTTAGCATGGACAATGCCCTAGTCGCCATTACGGCTGACTACCCCGGTTTGTTTCCGGCCTCCCAGGCGACTACGACCGAGGTCTTGACACCATCATTTGATCCGCGCTCAATTCTGACCATCCCATGCTGATGGTGCATCGCAGAAGGTGCCTTTAAGGCGGGAAGCCGAACCCGCGGCGGCTGACCAACAACGGTCAGTCCGGCCCAGCAGGCGGAAGAGGAGTGCGACGCGAACCGAAACGTCGCCGCAACGGTATGGAGCGCCGCTATTTTTAAGGGAAGGATCCCTAGGAGGTATATTAATGCTCATAACTTTTCCAGAAAGAGCGCTCGCCGGACAGTGTCCGAAGAGGTTGCCAATAGAGCCTCCGCCAGCCATGCTCCATCGCGTGGTCCGGAAGGGGAGGCTAACACAAGGCATGAGCCGGACGCTCCTCGAACGGAGGATGCCGATAGGCTGTCCGCCACCCGATCTGAGGTGGAGAGCGCCATGAATCACAGGCGTCGCCGGACAGTTCTTCGTGACGCGTGTTTCTCCCCGGAGGCGTTAAATGCCTTTGATGCGGGAAACGCGCACCTCCGTGCCGCTCAAGATGCTTTAACCAGAGCCACGGAGCAGTATGTGAAAGACATACGGGTAAGTAATTTTAATAGTTATATATGCCAGTAGCCCCCGAGACTTAAAATAGTTAAAATAACTGATTTAAGGATCAATTATTATGCAGGATCTTACGGAGAAGAATACCGACCTATCCCAGAAGCTCCAAGAGTGCAAGGCCCAACTTGAGGCCGCATTGGCCGCCACAGGGGGAGCCACAGAGACCCCCGCTGGTAAGACGTACTTTGAAAAGATAATTAATTAACAAAGTGCGGCGTGAATCTGACAATAATATTGCAGAGGGCGCCGGACTAGATCCGGACAAGCAACAACTACTGCGTTAGCTAAAGGCCGGCGAGAGGGTGCTGATGAAGGTGCAGCAGGAGAGGAACAAGCTCCAGGATGCCCACATCCAGCTAGGAGAAGAGCTGAAAGATGTTCGGGCCCAGCTGTCTGGCTCCGTGAAGGAGAATCAGCGGCTTCGTCGCGGCATTTATAGTACGTGCTTGAGCAAATTCTTTTGAAAAGAAGAATTCGGCGAGGAAGTCGATTGACAGAAATGTGTCTTTAGGTGTGCTCACAGGTCGCCCTGCAGAGGAAATGCCTGGTTCAACGGGTGACCAACTTCCCGAGCTGGTGCAACTGCTCGAACGTGTTCGGCAGGCGATGAGTGGCGTCGTTCAGGCCTTATGGCCTTCCGTCTCCCTACCCGAGGGCCTTGGAGGGCTTGCTGAGAAGCTTCAGGGAGCACGGCGACGCCTCCGTTTGTGGAAGATATCGGCCTGCCGTCAAGGCGCCAGGGAGGCCTGGGCCATGGTGAAGACGCGGTACCCGAAGGCTGACCCAAACCATATGGCCGAGGTCGGACCTGCAGGGCCTGATGGGAAGGAGATCCCTGTGAGCTTGATGTACGGCCAAGTAGAGCTGACCACGAAATATTCCCAACAGGACTGTAAATTAGACAGGCTGTTAGATGGGATTGAAGAGGAGTACAATCAGTCAGTTTGACGATGTAAAATTATTATTTTTAAAATGACATGTAGAATGCCTTCTAGCCGGATTGTAGATCGTTTGTCGTTGCAGACCTTTTCGCTTCAACCTCGGGACCCAACAGTCCGGAGTGTGTCCGAATACCCTTATGGTTATAAAAGAACCAGGGCATGCATGGAGACAAGGCGTCAGGGTCATAATTGC
>NW_021199814.1:0-1384 GCF_002162155.2 Triticum dicoccoides
GGCTGCAACACACACGAGGCCTTTTCGGACCCTCGGTTAACCGTTGGAGTATCAAACGAAGTCCAAATGATACGAAACTTGACAGGCGGTCTACCGGTAGTAACCCAAGGCCACTTGACAAGTCTCGGTCCAATCCGGAAATGTTTAAACCCCACACAAGAAAGAAAACTAGAAATGACCACCGGAGGAGAACGAAGCGCCGGAATGCAAAACGGACAACGGGGAAAATGATCGAATGCATGAGATGAACATGTATGCAAATGCAATGCGCGTGATGACATGGTATGAGATGCACGAAAAAGAAAAAAAACAACACACGGAGACAAAGACCCAACCCGAGAAATAAATATAACTTAGCGCCGGAGACGGCAAGAGTTGGAGTACAAATATGGAAAGTATATCTGGGGCATTACAACACTCCACCACTATGAAAAGATCTCGTCCCGAGATCTAGGACTGAAAGAACTCCGGGTACTCAGAACGGAGGTGATCCTCGCGTTCCCATGTGGCTTCACGGTCGGAATGGTGAGACCACTTAACTTCGAGGAATTTGATTGACTTGTTGCGAGTCTTGCGTTCAGTCTCTTCAAGAATAGCAACTGGGTGCTCACGATAGGAGAGATCTTCTTGGAGCTCAATGTCCTCGAAGTTGACGGTGCGGTCAGGAGTCTTGAAGCACTTTCGAAGCTGAGAGACATGGAACACATCATGAACATTTGCAAAGTTTGAAGGAAGCTCGAGTTGATAGGCGAGGTCGCCTCTCTTGCTGACAATCTTAAAAGGTCCCACGTATCTAGGGGCAAGTTTCCCTTTGATACCGAAGCGACGAGTACCTTTCATGGGAGAGACGCGGAGGTAAACATGATCTCCGATCTCGAAAACCAGATCACGATGCTTACTATCATAGTTGCACTTCTGGCGGGATTGAGCTGCTTTGAGGTTATCACGAATGACTTTGCACATTTCTTCTGCTTCTGTGATTAAGTCATTACCCAGCAGCTGACGTTCACCGGTTTCAGACCAGTTGAGAGGGGTACGGCACTTCCTGCCATACAGAATTTCAAAGGGGGCCTTGCCCGAACTTGCTTGAAAGCTGTTGTTGTATGAGAATTCAGCATAAGGAAGACAATCCTCCCACTTCATGCCGAAGGAGATCACACAAGCCCTGAGCATATCTTCAAGAATTTGGTTGACACGCTCGACTTGACCGCTCGTTTGAGGATGGAAAGCTGTGCTGAAGCGGATGTTGGTGCCCATGGCCTTCTGAAAAGAATCCCAAAACTTGGAGGTAAAGATGCTGCCACGGTCTGAAGATATCACTTGAGGAATACCGTGCAGAGAGACAATGCGAGAGGTATAGAGTTCCGCCAATTGAGCTGCAGTG
>NW_021199815.1:0-2234 GCF_002162155.2 Triticum dicoccoides
ACACACACACACACACACACATTTATATTATGTATCTGCAAAATTTTATTTCATTTTACTTTCACACGTGGCTTACAAAAAAGACAAATATGTATTTTCAAATGGGCTTCTTTTTTGTTATTAGTTTTTTGTGAATACAGAAGCCAACCTTACAGACACTTGCATGTGGCAGGCAACTAGAAATATTTAACCCAACCAAGCTTCAATCAAATTAATGAGTTTGACTTCCATGACAAAGTATGTTATCTTGTACGTATTGTTTAGCATACACATGTACCAGCTGCCTCCTTTCTTTAGTCGGTTAGAGGAGAATCTTCTACCTCCCGAACTCATCGGCATCGGCATCGCCTCCCTTGAATTGGCTTCCAAAGAAGAAGAAAATCGTAGTGGGGAGAGACCGAGAGAGAGGTGGTGGAGGTGGTGAGGAGCATCGTCATGGACGGGGCAGAGGAGGTGAGGGGGAGCAAGCTGTCCGGCGTCCAGGCGTGAAGAAGTGGCACATGGTGGGCTGCTGCGTGGAAGGCGATCCCTCCATGACCTGTGGCCTGGCGTTCTTGCACGATGAGATCCTCCTCGACGGCGCCAAGACTTGACCAAGCTCTTCTCCATCGGACGAGGTCATCACCGGGACCACGGCCACCTGCCGCCGGAGTAGTCGTCGTAAGGGCAGCTCACCAGGATCAGGTACGTACACCGGCGTCCGGAGACGTGAATCTTGTCTCATCGTGCTTCGCCAACTGCAGCTAGCGGCCGCCCACCCACACAGCATCGATCCTGCTTGTACCACCGGCCGATCGAGGGATTAGCTCAAAAACGGGATGGACGGATTTCTGGATCTCTCACTGGCTTGCTTCTTTATTTCATGATGAGGAATTAATGGGTTCTGCTCTAGACCTCCGTTGCTCTTCTACTCTTGTTATAGGAAAGGAAAGGAAAGGATGATGGCGTCTTATGCGCCTGGTTTTCGGGGATCATTTTCGGTAGTCGCGGATCAAACGCGTAGCCCATCCTGTCGAGCACAACAACATCATCCCTTTCATTTCATTCCACGCACGAGTGAATGGAGCATCGCGCGGCTCTCGTATGCAGTATGCACACGGATTCATTGCACCTAGAATTCTACGATATGTTTCAGCGGATGAACAAACCATCTTATTACTGAACAAACTATGTAAATTTTCAGTACATGCACAAAGTTGGCAAAGTTTGTTTTTAAATTTTATTCCACGAGGACCAAAGGCATATGACTAAAAAAACATAGCATTCCCACCAAAAAAACTTACATTCGAGTTTGACACACTGTTGAAACCCCCTTTAAGAAAATAAAAACAAATACAATTACACATGACTAAAGGACCACCATCCAACCTATCCACGGTACAACGCTTCATGGAATCATATACAAAGAGTCAAAATGGATCCGGCATCTATTTTTTTTTTTAGTTCTCTAATGTTCTTTTCTGTTAGCGATGGTTACCACGAGTAGTCGTTGATGAGCTGCGTACAGGAGTCATCCGTATCTAGTTCGATGTTCGGGTAGCAAATGTCGTCAGGCACTAACTGCATCCAAGAAAAATCCACATCTGTGTAAATGCCTCCTGACATCGGATCGATCTCTTCGTTGTGTGTGATAGCGCCGCCGAACACGGGATGTACCCCTGCCATGTCGGCGACGATGCCGCCTGACATGGGATAGATCCCATCCATGTCACTAACGATGTTACCTGACACGGGATTGATCCCTTCCTTGTTCGTGTTGGCGTTGCGGAACACGGGGTGGATCTCTTCCTTGCTGGCACTGGCACCACCGGACATGGGCTGGAACCCTTCGTTGTCCATGTCAGCGTTGTTGGCCACCAAATGCATCCCTTCCTCATCCAGATCGTCACCACCTGACATGGGTTGCACCTCATCCTTGTTTGCCTGAGGGCCGATAGACAAGGGATGGACCCCTTCCTTGTCGGAGTCGACGCTGCCTGACATGGTCTGCATCTCATCCTTGTTCGCATGAGGTCCAACTGACACAGGCTGGATCCCTTCCTCATCCATGTCGACGCCACCGAGCAGGTCTGGTGATTGGGTCATGGTGTTCTTGTTGAAGATCCGACACAGCACATAGGTGTCCTGACCAGATCAGATCAACCGTTAAGGTGTAGGTGAGTTGTGGAGCTCAATAACAATTTTACTAAGACAAGAGAGTAAGAAAGAAAGATACATGGATACGGTGATCGGGA
>NW_021199816.1:0-1373 GCF_002162155.2 Triticum dicoccoides
CGACGACCCCTCCTTGTCTGAGCAACCAGGCAAGCCCCCCCTTTGATCACCAGATATCGCCTACTCTTCTCTATACTGCTTGCATTAGAGTAGTGTAGCATGTTACTGCTTTCCGTTAATCCTATTCTGATGCATAGCCTATCATTGCTGCTACAGTCATTGATACCTTACCCGCAATCCTAAATGCTTAGTATAGGATGCTAGTGTTCCATCAGTGGCCCTACACTCTTGTCCGTCTGCCATGCTATACTACTGGGCTGTGATCACTTTGGGAGGTGATCACGGGCGTATACTATATACTTTACACAGTTACATTACCTGTGATACTGTTCGGAGATGGGGGCTGAAGGGGCAGGTGGCTCCATCCCGGTAGAGGTGGGCCTGGGTTCCCGACGGCCCCCGACTATTACTTTGTGGCGGAGCGGCAGGGCAGGTTGAGACCACCTAGGAGACAGGTGGGCCTGGCCCTGTTCGGCGTTCGCGGATACTTAACACGCTTAACGAGATCTTGGTATTTGATCTGAGTCTGGCTACTGGCCTATACGCACTAACCATCTACGCGGGAGTAGTTATGGGTATCCCGGTGTCGTGGTATCAGCCGAAGCCTTCTTGACGTCAGCGACTGAGTGGCGCGCGCCGGGTTGGACTGCGTTAACGCAACTTCCTTTGTAATGGAGGTTGCTAGGTCTGCTCACCGGCCGCGTACGCAACGTGCAGGTGTGCAATGGGCGATGGGCCCAGACCCCTGCGCGCATAGGATTTAGACCGGTGTGCTGACCTCTCTATTGTGCCTAGGTGGGGCTGCGACGTGTTGATCTTCCGAGGCCGGGCATGACCCAGGAAAGTGTGTCCGGCCAAATGGGATCGAGCGTGTTGGGTTATGTGGTGCACCCCTGCAGGGAAGTTAATCTATTCAAATAGCCGTGATCTTCGGTAACAGGACGACTTGGAGTTGTACCTTGACCTTATGACAACTAGAACCGGATACTTAATAAAACACACCCTTCCAAGTTCCACAGACAACCCGGTGATCACTTTTCCACAGGGCGACGAGGGGAGGATCGCCGGGTAGGATTATGCTACTGGAGATGCTACTTGGAGATGCTACTTGGAGATACTACTTGGAGGACTTCAATCTACTCTCTTCTACATGCTGCAAGACGGAGGCTGCCAGAAGCGTAGTCTTCGACAGGATTAGCTATCCCCCTTTTATTCTGGCATTCTGCAGTTCAGTCCACCGATATGGCCTTTTACACATATACCCATGCATATGTAGTGTAGCTCCTTGCTTGCGAGTACTTTGGATGAGTACTCACGGTTGCTTTTCTCCCTCTTTTCCCCTTTCCCTTCTACCTGGTTGTCGCAACCAGATG
>NW_021199817.1:0-1088 GCF_002162155.2 Triticum dicoccoides
AGCCCCTTTTGAAGTTCTCTATGGACGACGGTGTCGAACACCCCTTAACTGGTCAGAGACCGGGGAAAGACAATTCTTTGGCCCGGATATGATTCAGGAAGCAGAAGAGCAAGTTCGTATCGTTCGTGAAAAGTTGAAAACAGCCCAATCTCGTCAAAAGAGTCAATATGACCGAAAACATAAGGCTATGACTTTCGAGGTTGACGAGAAGGCTTATCTTCGGGTCACCCCTCTGAAGGGAACCCATCGTTTCGGTATCAAAGGCAAATTGGCTCCTCGTTACATTGGACCTTTTCGCATTCTTGCCAAACGAGGAGAAGTTGCCTACCAGTTGGAACTACCTCCGCACCTCTCCAGAGTTCACGATGTCTTCCACGTTTCTCAACTCAGGCGTTGCTTCTCGGATCCTATCCATGAAGTGGACCACGAAACGCTTGATCTCCAAGATAATCTTACATATCGAGAGTACCCCGTTCGTATCCTCGATCAGGCCGAACGTACCACCCGACGTCATAATATCAAGTTTCTCAAGGTTCAATGGTCGCACCATTCTGAGGATGAAGCAACTTGGGAAAGGAAGGATCGTCTTCGACTCGAGTACCCCGCCTTCTTCCCGGAGGAACCCAAATCTCGGGACGAGATTCTTTTGAGTGGGGGTGAGTTGTCACAACCTAGCTAGTCATGCATTAGAGTGTTGCATCATGTTTACTCTTTCATCAGAAACTTGAAATGGGGATGACAGAACCCCCAGTCCCCTCTGAAACCAACTAGGGTTTACTAAAATAATTTTCAATGAACCTGAAATGCCCTTCTAAAATGCCCATCATTTTTGTCTTGGTTCAGAACCTCTGCCAAAAGTGGTGCACATTTTCCTAGGCCATCTTAGGGTTTTTGAATTAATTCATAAATATTTGAATTTGGGCATTTAAAATAATATAAATATTTAAATGCTCAAATATCTCCAAACTAAAATGTTTCATGTTGGAAATAATCCAACTATGGGCCAGGAATAGTTTGGTGATTTTTGAACTTGCCTAGGTATTTTATTTAATTCAACAAAGTTGCAGATATATTAAATAAAACAAAAA
>NW_021199818.1:0-1438 GCF_002162155.2 Triticum dicoccoides
GGGGGGGGACTCAGGAAGGGCGAAGCTCAATACATGTTAGGTACCTGGGGGGCTATCTCAGTGTACGAGGCATCTCTCGAGTTGAAATTTAAGAAAGACATCGAGAGCAAAGCAAGAAGCTGCAATAAGAAGCTTTAAGCGGGTAGGCAATCATTTGTTGCCTGAAACAGAGGGCGAAAGGGGGTTCAGTGCAATGGGAATAAGTATTGCGTCTGACACCATAATAAATCACTAGGAAGGTGGCTCATGATTCTCATACGAAGTCAAGCGGGTGGAATAACTTTGGAAATAGGGATGCATAGGTGAGTCAGGTTTCGATCATGTAGAACTGTGGGTTATGGGCCCACCATGTGGGTTAAAAGTAGGAAGGACACTGACAACTTGCTAGCAAGGCATGTCAAAGGATAGCCTGTCAGTTATGTTGGCAACAATGTTGGTACCAAGGGCGAGGGACGAAGAGAACCATTTTCCTGCTCGTAATACGAGGCGGACCAATAGGCAAAGTTCTCGTCCATCGGTGGTTACCGGAATGTCATCAGCAATAGTAACAGGGTCACACTGACAGAGTTGTAAACCGAGGTGTTTCCATAAGCAGGGAATTATTTCTGCTTATAACATATATAGATCACAAGAAAGGTTGAGTAAACCAATGGAAAGGAAAATGTGTTTATTATGATAACCAGACCAATGGAAAGGAAAGATGTTTATACCCAAGTGTTAGAGTATAACTTTCCCAAGGAAAGGCAGAGCATGATAGGGCTCCAAGTATTGAGCCGTTTAGACAGGGGGCAAGGAATTTATGAGGTTTACCCATACAACGGTGTTTGGATAATTGATCAAGAACAGTTAGCATTGCGCTCCCAATGTTCTTGTTGATGATCAGAGTACCACACACTTGCTTCGGGATAGTGTTGACATGGCCATCGGGGAAATGTCAGACTTCGGATACACAAAGGATCCATCGGAACAACTTATAAAATAAGTCATACAATATCAGCAAGGAAAAGATGAGGATGGGGCACACGGGCTCAGAAACAATTCATCGAGGGGGGTAAGGATGTTATTTCTCATCATGAATTCGGTTGATAACCTTGAAAAGTTTGGAATGATGATGATGATCACGACACATTTGTCGAGAGGTTTCATGAAGATGTAATCGATCAACGACGACATTAAGCAAAAGAAATGATGAAGTGTAAGGTTAATTGAATCGCGAGTACGACACAAACTCGAAAGCAAGCTTGCTGTTCATGGCAAAATGGTATGACGAGGAAGATCGACATAAGCTTAGCTCGTCGTCGAAAATTGTGCTCCGGAAAGGACCTGGTAGCACAGTTAAAATTTAGCATGATAATGATATAACCGATCAAGCTAGGAATGATGTGATGGAGTATCATTCCAATGAGAATTCACAAGTGGTAGTGCAATGACACAATAT
>NW_021199819.1:0-1056 GCF_002162155.2 Triticum dicoccoides
TCTCCTAGTGTTACCGCTGAGCCATGGTAGCTTGCTACTGCTCTGGAACACTTAGGCTGGCCGGCATGTGTCCTTCTTCGTTCCTGTGTCTGTCCCTTCTGGGAAATGTCACGCTTTGAGTACCGGAGTCCTGTTAGCCCGCTACAGCCCGGTTTACCGGAGTCCTGCTAGCCCAGTGCTACAGCCCGGACCCACTTGCTGATGACCGACACGTTCGAAGCTGGGTCATGGATGCCTGTCCCTGTAAGTCTGTGCCACTTTGGGTTTACGACTAGTCATGTCAGCCCGGGCTCTTTATCATATGGATGCTAGCGACACTATCATATACGTGAGTCAAAAGGCGCAAACGGTCCCGGGCAAAGGTAAGGCGACACCCGTGGGGATACCGTGCGTGAGGCCGCAAAGTGATATGAGGTGTTATCGGCTAGATCGATGTGACATCGAGTCGGGGTCCTG
Organism: Triticum dicoccoides; assembly: GCF_002162155.2. NCBI lineage: Eukaryota > Viridiplantae > Streptophyta > Magnoliopsida > Poales > Poaceae > Triticum > Triticum dicoccoides. The sequence goes on from NW_021199819.1 coordinate 457, forward strand.
ACAGCGTTGGTATCAGAGCCGGACTGCCTGTAGGTTCTCCAAGCCAAACTGGTCGATGTTGAGTCTAGAAATTCTTTAGTTATATGTAGGGGAATTGTTTGTGGGTTGGAAAGTAAGGCTCTTTTTACTCCTTTATCTTATGACATTCTGATCTGAGTCAGTCCATTCTTCTACCGGGGGTTAAGGAATTAGGATCTATTCTCTCTATCAGGATCACGTGTTACTAATCAGTAGTACCTTATAAGTTTGATGGATACAAGCCTAGTTCAGTTCTACTACCACATTATGTTGTTAGAATGGATTCAGAACTTTGATATGATGATGTTGAGTGTGTATGAAATCCTTTGTCAAATGTCTCAAAATCCTTCTTGAGCATTTACAGCTGTTATGCTGCCGAAATTTCGCTAGAAATTCTAATGCCTTTGCATTATGATTGTGCTTTCAGATGGCCACTCGCGACCTCAATCAAGTGGTTCGCCTGACCCGATGCCTAGATGTACCCGGCCATACTGCCAAGTTGGTCAGGGTAATGACTGAGGCTGGATACCGCTGGTATCCCGAGTACACGGTCGAAGAGCAATTCCGAGATTTTAATCAAAG
>NW_021199820.1:0-1000 GCF_002162155.2 Triticum dicoccoides
CACATCAATCACATGTATATCAAATATACCTTTGGTGTTGCCGGCCTTCTTATCCGCTAAGTATTTGGGGCAGTTCCGCTTCTAGTGACCCTTCCCCTTGCAATAAAAGCACTCAGTCTCAGGCTTGGGTCCATTCTTTGACTTCTTCCCGGCAACAGGCTTACCGGGCGCGGCAACATCTTTGCCGTCCTTCTTGAAGTTCTTCTTACCCTTGCCCTTCTTGAACTTAGTGGTCTTATTGACCATCAACACTTGATGTTCTTTCTTGATTTCAGCCTCTGCTGACTTCAGCATCGAGAACACTTCAGGAATGGTCTTTACCATCCCCTGCATGTTGTAGTTCATCACAAAGCTCTTGTAGCTTGGTGGGAGCGACTGGAGGATTCTGTCAATGACCGCCTCATCTGGGAGGTTTATGTTCAGCTGGGTCATACGTTTGTGCAACCCAGACATCTTCAGGATGTGCTCACTGACAGAACTGTTTTCCTCCATCTTACAACTGCAGAACTTGTCAGAGACATCATATCTCTCGACCCGGGCATGAGCTTGGAAAACTAGTTTCAGCTCTTCGAACATCTCATATGCTCCGTGGTGCTCAAAACGCTTTTGGAGCCCCGGTTCTAAGCTGTAAAGCATGCCGCACTGAACGAGGGAGTAATCATCAGCACGAGCTTGCCAAGCGTTCATAACGTCTTGGTTCTCTGGGACGGGAGCGTCACCTAGCGGTCCTTCTAGGACATATTGCTTTCTGGCAGCTATGAGGATGATCCTCAGGTTCCGGACCCAGTCCGTATAGTTGCTACCATCATCTTTCAGCTTGGTTTTCTCTAGGAACGCGTTGAAGTTCATGTTGACATTAGCGTTGGCCATTGATCTACAAGACATATTTGCAAAGGTTTTAGACTAAGTTCATGATAATAAAGTTCTAATCAAATTATGAACTCCCACTTAGATTAGACATCCCTCTAGTCATCTAAGTGTTACACGATCCGAGTCGACT
>NW_021199821.1:0-1664 GCF_002162155.2 Triticum dicoccoides
AGTATCGTAGGATAGCCTAGCCAAGAGTCAAAGCTGGCTTGCTGCAATAACTCCACCAACCCTTCTTGATACTATGCATGTATGTAGGATCTGATGTAAGTCTTGCTGAGTACCTTTGTACTCATGTTGCTATAATCTACATTTTTACAGAAGACGCTGCAACCCCTTCTGATGGGTTCTATGTAGACGTTGACATCAACGAGTAGGCTAAGGACCCAGGTGGTGACCCTGAGCTTGTGAAGGACCACGTAGTATAGAGGCTTTCCAAGCCTCTTTTGTTTTACTAGTTGTCTGTACTCAGACAAGTTACTTCCGCTGCTGGTTTGTATGACTGTATGACTTGTATGTGGGGTCGTGAGACCCGTACCTTTGTGTATGTTATGTATGGCTCACTGAGCCTTAAATAAAGTACTTGTGTCATAGAGTCATGTTGTGATGCTTCGTTGTATTTGCACATATCGAGCATATTGTGTGTGTGATTGAAATGCTTGGTATGTGTGGGATCTGACTATCTAGTTGTTTATCTTTAGTAGCCTCTCTTACCGGGAAATGTCTCCTAGTGTTAGCGCTGAGCCATGGTAGCTTGCTACTACTCTGGAACACTTAGGCTGGCCGGCATGTGTCCTTCTTCGTTCCTGTGTCTGTCCCTTCGGGGAAATGTCATGCTTTGAGTACCGGAGTCCTGTTAGCCCGCTACAGCCCGGTTTACCGGAGTCCTGCTAGCCCAGTGCTACAGCCTGGACCCACTTGCTGATGACCGACACGTTCGAAGCTGGGTCATGGATGCCTGTCCCTGTAAGTCTGTGCCACTTTGGGTTTACGACTAGTCATGTCAGCCCGGGCTCTTTATCATATGGATGCTAGCGACACTATCATATACGTGAGCCAAAAGGCGCAAACGGTCCCGGGAAAAGGTAAGACGACACCCGTGGGGATACCGTGCGTGAGGCCGCAAAGTGATATGAAGTGTTACCAGCTAGATCGATGTGACATCGAGTCGGGGTCCTGACAGCGTTGGTATCAGAGCCGGACTGCCTGTAGGTTCTCCAAGCCAAACTGGTCGATGTTGAGTCTAGAAATTCTTTAGTTATATGTAGGGGAATTGTTTGTGGGTTGGAACGTAAGGCTCATTTTACTCCTTATACCTTATGACTTTCTGATCTGAGTCAGTCCATTCTTCCACCGGGGGTTAAGGAATTAGGATCTGTTCTCTCTATCAGGATCACGTGTTACTAATCAGTAGTACCTTATAAGTTTGATGGATACAAGCCTAGTTCAGTTCTACTACCACATTATGTTGCCAGAATGGTTTCAGAACTTTGATATGATGATGATGAGTGTGTACGAAATCCTTGTCAAATGTCTCAAAACCTTTTTGAGCATTTACAGCTGTTATGCTGCCGAAATTTTGCTAGAAATTCTAATGCCTTTGCATTATGATTGTGCTTTCAGATGGCCACTCGCGACCTCAATCAAGTGGTTCGCCTGACTCGATGCCTAGATGTACCCGGCCATACTGCTAAGTTGGTCAGGGTAATGACTGAGGCTGGATACCGCTGGTATCCCGAGTACACGGTCGAAGAGCAATTCCGAGATTTTAATCAAAGCCAGTATCTCTGCACTGTCAGGATATTTCCATCTTATCCTGGATCCACCGAGCCTCT
>NW_021199822.1:0-1545 GCF_002162155.2 Triticum dicoccoides
TTTTAGGTTTACCTCGAACAAAGAAGGGGAGGGATAGCATATTTGTTGTCGTGGATAGATTCTCGAAAATGGCACACTTTATACCATGTCATAAAAGCGATGATGCTGTTAATGTTGCTGATTTGTTCTTTCGTGAAATTATTCGCTTGCATGGTGTGCCAAATACTATTGTTTCAGATCGTGATACTAAATTTCTTAGCCACTTTTGGAGATGTTTATGGGCTAAGTTGGGGACTAAACTGCTTTTTAGTACTACTTGTCACCCCCAAACTGATGGACAAACTGAAGTAGTCAATAGAATGTTGTCTACTATGCTTAGGGCTGTTTTGAAGAATAATAAGAAAATGTGGGAGGAATGCTTGCCTCATATTGAATTTGCTTATAATCGTTCATTGCATTCTACTACTAAGATGTGCCCTTTTGAAGTTGTGTATGGTTTCCTACCTCATGCTCCTATTGATTTGTTGCCTCTTCCATCTTCGGAGAAGGTTAATTTTGATGCTAAACAACGTGCTGAATTGATTTTAAAAATGCATGAGTTAACTAAGGAAAACATTGAGCGCATGAATGCTAAATATAAACTTGCTGGAGATAAGGGTAGAAAACATGTTGTGTTTGCACCTGGAGATCTTGTTTGGTTACATTTGCGCAAATCAAAGTTAATGCCACGTGCTGATGGTCCCTTTAAGGTGTTAGAGAAAATAAATGATAATGCATATAAACTTGAGCTGCCTGCAGATTTTGGGGTTAGTCCCACTTTTAACATTGCAGATTTGAAGCCTTATTTGGGTGAGGAAGATGAACTTCCGTCAAGGACGACTTCATTTCAAGAAGGGGAGGATGATGAGGACATCAATACAATTGTTACACCCACAACCCCTGCTGCTATACATACTGGACCAATTACTAGAGCTCGTGCACGCCAACTAAATTACTAGGTACTTTCGTTTCTTGGTAATGATTCTAATGTTCATGAGAATATGATGCTGCCTAAATTGGATACATTTGTTTTGCTTACAAATGAAGGGCCTAGCTTGGAGAAGGATGAACATTGGAGCAAGAACAATCATGGAGATGATGGCATGCGCAAGGGGAACAAGAACGGAGTTACAAGTGATGATTTCAGGACTTTGAAGCCACCATAATGGGTGCATGAAGCCTTGGACGAAATATACAAGATGCCACTTCATAAATTTCGTCCCGAGGTTATTTTAGGTGCTGCGTCACCTTATTATTGGGCCAGGCCCATGTAATTTCGAAATACATAAGTATAGGCTATTTTTAGAGTCCGTATGTGTGGGGAAACAAGAGATAGGGTTGATTTCGGACCCCTCCACCAAGGGCCACGAAATTCCCCCCTCTTCCTCCATATATACAGCCCTTAGGGCATCGTTTAGACTTTGGGTTTTGTTTAGATTAAAAGTTCGCCATAGCTGCAACTTCGCGTACTTCGTTTGTGTTCAACGACCAGACCAAGGCGTCACAGAACCCCACCTTGATCAATAAAGCTTTCATCTTATATTCGCAATATCCAGATTGCAATCT
>NW_021199823.1:0-1362 GCF_002162155.2 Triticum dicoccoides
GCCATTCTTCTTCCCCTGGATGGCCACCACCGCCGTGTCGTCGATCTGAGACTGGGCGACCTCAGCAACAGGAACATCCGGATGCAACTCCTGATAGTGATGAATGTAAGACCCCAGGTGCTCCTCGGTCTTGCCGTAGTACTGGCTCTCGCCCTCCTTGCGATGACTCCGCTCGCGGGCCAGCTTCCACGACTCCATGTCTGAGAGCGGCCTCTTCAACTTGTCCTCCTACAACGTCAAATAGAAGTCAGCCATACATAAGAACATGACGTAAAGAAGAACAAAAATGCATCATGCACATAGATATACCTTCATGGCCTTGAAGCCCCAGTGGTTCCTGTTTCCTTGGCCGTGTGTCCCGTCGTCTCCACGGTTAGCCCGGGCCTTGATGCTCTTGGCAGCAAACTCTGCATCGGCGCCGAGCTACCTATCCACCAAACTCGCCCATCCGTCATGCCTTCCATAGCACCAACGAGGAACAACCTATGCAAATATTGGAAGCATGACATGTGAGCACGAAACATATAGTTGACTGCTTGAAACAATGAAAAGTTAGTAATAGTTACCATCATGAACTGCTCCTTGCTCAAGGTAAGTCGTAGCTTCTGCGCTTGAGTTTTGGGCATCTTTTGTTGCAGGTAGTAGTGGTAGTACTGCGAGACGGCAACCCAGCGCACCTCGTACTGCAACTGACGAGCTTTCTTCTTCGCAGCCGCAAGCAAGACCACGTCGGCTCTGGCCTTGTGCTCGTCAAGAACTCTATAGAGTTGCTGCAATCATGCAAAAGCCAGAAGTAAACAAGGCATGAGTTGAGTGATTCAATGATAAACTATGAACGAAACTGAAGACAAGTAATTCAGAAGAGAACTTACCCAAAATTTGGTGATCACGGCCTTAGCGGTCGTCCCGTACTCCATGTTGCTGCAAGCCTCGTAGTGGGCCCAGCTCGTGGCCAAAACCCGCTACTGCGGGTCCCTGTCTGGCCGCGGGCAGAATAGGCCAGGCCAAAACTCCTTCAACAGGACAGTGATAAGGCCGTTCGGTTTACGGCCCTTTCCGTGAAGGATCCAGTTTCTGCAAAAGAATCAAATGATTGCCATGTGTACAATAAGAAAATGTTGTCATGTGTTGAAAATATGATTGAGAGGCACTTACTCTGTCCCCACAGGTTCAATGAGCCACTTGTGCTCCTCGATAGAAGGTGGTGTAGGTAGTCCGGCATTACCACGCAGCCACCCCTGCGAAGAACCCGGTGGCAAGTCACCCCACAACGCGGGATCAACCTCCCCTCCACCCTCCTCGGCCTCCTCCTCACCCTCCTCCTCGGCCTCCTCCTCCTCACCCTCCTCCTCGGCCTCCTCC
>NW_021199824.1:0-924 GCF_002162155.2 Triticum dicoccoides
GAGCTCTTCGTCTCCTCCATAAACGAGAAACATGTCCTTTGTCCTTTTCAGGTACTTCAGGATATTCTTGACCGCTGTCCAGTGTTCCTTGCTGGGATTACTTTGGTATCTTGCTACCAAACTTACGGCAAGGTTTACATCGGGTCTGGTACACAGCATGGCATACATAATAGATCCTATGGCTGAAGCATAGGGGATGACACTCATCTCTTCTTTATCTTTTGCCGTGGTCGGTGACTGAGCTGAGCTCAGTCTCATACCTTGTAACATAGGCAAGAACCCCTTCTTGGACTGATCCATTCTGAATCTCTTCAAAATCTTATCAAGGTATGTGCTTTGTGAAAGACCTATGAGGCGTCTCGATCTATCTCTATAGATCTTGATGCCTAATATATAAGCAGCTTCTCCAAGGTCCTTCATTTAAAAACACTTATTCAAGTAGGCCTTAATGCTGTCCAGAAATTCTATATTATTTCCCATAAGGAGTATGTCATCTACATATAATATGAGAAATGCTACAGAGCTTCCACTCACTTTCTTGTAAACGCAGGCTTCTCCATAAGTCTGCATAAACCCAAACGCTTTGATCATCTCATCAAAGCGAATGTTCCAACTCCGAGATGCTTGCACCAGTCCATAAATGGATCGCTGGAGCTTGCATACTTTGTTAGCGTTCCGAGGATCGACAAAACCTTCCGGCTGCATCATATACAGTTCTTCCTTAAGATGCCCGTTAAGGAATGCTGTTTTGACGTCCATCTGCCATATCTCATAATCATAGTATGCGGCAATTGCTAACATGATTCGGACGGACTTTAGCTTCGCTACGGGAGAGAATGTCTCGTCGTAGTCAATCCCTTGAACCTGTCGATAACCCTTAGCGACAAGTCGAGCTTTATAGATGGTAACATTACCATCCGCGTC
>NW_021199825.1:0-1682 GCF_002162155.2 Triticum dicoccoides
GGTGGCGTCTGGCTCCTGGACTCCAGCATCTGGTTGCGACAACCAGAAAGAAAGGAAAGGGGAAAAAGGGGGGAGAAAGCAACCGTGAGTACTCATCCAAAGTACTCGCAAGCAAGGAACTACACTACATATGCATGGGTATATGTGTAAGGAGGCCATATCAGTGGACTGAACTGCAGAATGCCAGAATAAGAGGGGGATAACTAATCCTGTCGAAGACTACGCTTCTCGCAGCCACCGTCTTGCATCAAGTAGAAGAGAGTAGATTGAAGTCCTCCAAGTAGCATCTCCAAATAGCATCTCCAAGTAGCATCTCCAGTAGCATCGCATAGCATAATCCTACCCGGCGATCCCCTCCTCATATCCCTGAGGTAGAGCGACCACCGGTTGTATCTGGCACTTGGAAGGGTGTGTTTTATTAAGTATCCGGTTCTAGTTGTCATAAGGTCAAGGTACAACTCCAAGTCGTCCTGTTACCGAAGATCACGGCTATTCGAATAGATTAACTTCCCTGCAGGGGTGCACCACATTACCCAACACGCTCGATCCCATTTGGCCGGACACACTTTCCTGGGTCATGCCTGGCCTTGGAAGATCAACACGTCGCAGCCCCACCTAGGCTCAACAGAGAGGCCAGCACGCCGGTCTAAACCTAAGCGCACAGGGGTCTGGGCCCATCGCCCATAGCACACCTGCACGTTGCGTACGCGGCCGAAAGCAGACCTAGCCTAGTGGCGTTCCAGTCTAATTCGGCGCGCGCCGCTCCGTCGCTGATGTCTGAAGTGCTTCGGCTGATACCACGACGTCGGGATACCCATAACTACTCCCGCGTAGATGGTTAGTGCGTATAGGCTCGTAGCCGACTCAGATCAAATACCAAGATCTCGTTAAGCGTGTTAAGTATCCGCGAATGCCGAACAGGGCCAGGCCCACCTGTCTCCTCGGTGGTCTCAACCTGCCCTGCCGCTCCGCCACAAAGTAACAGTCGGGGGCCGTCGGGAACCCAGGCCCACCTCTACCGGGATGGAGCCACCTGTCCTTTCAGCCCCCTCGTCAGAATCACTTGCGGGTACTCAATGAGCTGACCCGACTTTAATCACCATCTGTATAGTATGTATGTATGTATAGTATATACCCGTGATCACCTCCCAAGTGATCACGGCCCGATAGTATAGCAAGGCAGACTGACAAGAATGTAGGGCCAATGATGATAAACTAGCATCCTATACTAAGCATTTAGGATTGCAGGTAAGGTATCAACAGGTGTAGCAACAATGTCAGGCTATGCATCAGAATAGGATTAACGGAAAGCAGTAACATGCTACACTACTCTAATGCAAGCAGTATAGAGAAGAGTAGGCGATATCTTGTGATCAAAGGGGGGGCTTGCCTGGTTGCTCAGACAAGGAGGGGTCGTCAACTCCGTAGTCGAACTGGGGCGTCAGCATCGTCACGGGGGTCTACCGGAGAGAAGAGGGGGGAGAAACAGTAAATACATAGCAAGCAAGTGCATAACAGGATAACAGGCAGAGCTAGACGTGTTCTAACGCGGTAGGAGGTGATACCGGTGAAGGGGGGAAGCATCCGGGAAGTATTCCCGGGGTTCCGTGTTTTCGGGCAGAGGAGCCGGAGGGGGAAAGTTGCGGGTTCGATAGGTTAGGGGGGTGTGGTGGACGAACGGG
>NW_021199826.1:0-1354 GCF_002162155.2 Triticum dicoccoides
GGCTGGCGTAGTCGCTACCGAAGCGTTTTCTGTTTTTATAAACTAGCCCCTGGAGATCTTCTGTTTCATTACAGATAAGTCCCTGGACAAAAACCCTTATAACTTTTAAGCAGAAAAGTATTTTTGATTGATTCTTTTTCTGTTCTCTTTAAAATTTTGTCTAGTTTTTTATCAGATTTATTTGAGAAATATTTGGTTTACCTTCTGTGCTCTCCTTGGTATTTACGTTAGCGCATATATTTTCTTTAAACCGTAGATACCGAAGGAGGTGACGGAGCCGCGAACTTCACCGAGCTAGGCTCCGACTACTCTGAACCAGGCAAGCATGTTTGAACTTTTGATATGATGAGTGTCTTGGCATGTTTTGCATTTAATTAGTTTCATGGCATGTTGGTAAGCATACCGATGAACGTTATTTTATGTGATAATGAGGTAAGTGAGTTCGATGATCCATACGTGGATGAATGTGAATATGAATAGCCATGTGTTGGCATGAGGATGGGTACGACGGCAGTGTTGTAGCATGCCAGTCTTACGCCAGACTATGTGACTTCAGTGTCAAACCATATCGGTCCAGTACCTATCATTTCCTTCCTTGTACTACCACATGTTTTCCGCAAGGAATATGGTTTAGTAAGTTTCAAACCGCTTTCATGGTACACACAAAAGAGGAGAGGCCGTGATGATGGTTCCATGGCCCTGGATTAAAGCCAGTCATCCGGTCAGGGGGCATGGGTGTTTCCGGTTGGGACCGAGAGGGGGGCACCCCTTAGAGCGCGCGTATATAAATTTGATCCCATGCTATTCGAGATTGTGATCTCCCCATCTCAAAAGTTTTTCTTGGACGATGACTAGGGTGATTCCTAGCATCGAGAGGTAGGATGGGTGTGTACCGGTCAGCTGTGTTTTCTTCTGAAATACCGTAAACGGAACTAGTCCTTCGTGACTACGGAAATCCGTTGACTGTGGAAAAAATTTTGTACAAACTCTGCAGAGTCATATATTCCTCCAAATCATCTCTTCCATGTCAAGTTTCGTTCCTTCTTATCCTAATCAATTGTCAGCTTTGATGACAGAGACTCCGGTGAATCGCATGAGTGCTAAGTCCGGTTAAATGATCACTCCTGTGGATGGACTAACCCGTTTGTTTTCATGAATTGAATGTTTATTATGAGTATTATTTACTTGTGTATAAAAGCCCTTTATGTGATGTCGCTCAGACGTCCGACTGTGGCATTTCTTTTAAAGCCCTTTATGTGATGTCGCTCAGACGTCCGACTGTGGCATTTCTTTTAAAGCCCTTTATGTGATGTCGCTCAGACGTCCGACTGTGGCATTTCTTTTAAAGCCCTTT
>NW_021199827.1:0-1439 GCF_002162155.2 Triticum dicoccoides
AAAATTCTTTTTGCTTTTAACGATTTTGAACAGAAACTCCGTAGTTTTCCTGTGTTCAAAATGCACCATTCAAAGCCACATCATCAATTTTCAACCCTTTTTGACTTCATTTGTTATTTTTCATGCATTTACTGATTATTTTGAGCTATAAGACCCTGAAATTGAAAAGCATTTCAGATGAACTCTAAAAAGGTGGAAAGTTGGCATGATATCATTATTTCATCCACATAGCATGTGCAAGAAAGTAGAGAGGGTTACGGCAAAAATTGGATGCACTCCGTGTACAAAACGGACAATCTCTTTCGAAGTATGAGGGTTTCATACAGAAACTCGTCTGTTACAAAGGGATTTCATTTTTTAACTTATTTGAACTCATAGTTTTTCTGTGTTCAAAATGCACCATTCAAATTGACATCATCAATTTTCAACCCTTTCTGACTTCATTTGTTATTTTTCATGCATTTACTGATTATTTTGAGCTATAAGACCCTGAAATTGAAAAGCATTTCAAATGAACTCTGAAAAGGTTGAAAGTTGGCATGATATCATCATTTCATCCACATAGCATGTGCAAGAAAGTATAGACGATTACGACAAAAACTGGATGCACTTCATGTACAAAACGGACAATCTCTTTCGAAGTATCAGGGTTTCATACGGAAACTCGTCTGTTACAAAGGGATTTCATTTTTTAACTTATTTGAACTCCATAGTTTTTCTGTGTTCAAAATGCATAATTTCAAGCCACATCATCAATTTTCAAACCTTTCTAACTTTATTTGTTATTTTTCATGCATTTACTGATTATTTTGAGCTATAAGGCCCTGAAATTAAAGGCAACATATAGCTCTCATGAATAGATAAGTGACCAAATTAATAGAAGTTCATCATCACATTAAAAACAAAGTATATACATAGTTCTCACTGAACAAGATATAGCTCTCCAGAGCATCTAGTTAAACCATACATTGAAACCATGTAAAACCTTTCAATGCAACAACAAATGCGATCATAATCACAACCAAGGTAAAAATTGATCCAACGGCATAATGATACCAAGCCTCGGTATAAATGACATATTTTCTAATCTTTCTAATCTTCAACCGCATTGCATCCATCTTGATCTTGTGATCATCGACGACATCCGCAACAGGCAACTCAATTATCATCTTCTCCTCCTCATTTTTTTATTTTTTCCATCAAGTAATTGTTTTCTTCTTCAACTAAATTTAATCTCTCGACAATAGGGTCGGTTGGAATTTCCGGTTCAACTACCTCCTACATAAATAAAATCTATGTCACATTGGTCGGCATAATTGTCATAAACAATAAATGAACCAAATAGTTATAAAAAGATAATATATACCACATCTGAATCATAGACAGGACGAGGGCCGACGGGGGCGGATACCAAAACCATCGCACTATATAATAACAAG
>NW_021199828.1:0-1306 GCF_002162155.2 Triticum dicoccoides
CCTTGTCCTCTGTCCAGGAGTTGCAAGTAGTTTCTGGTGTTTGTAGTATGCTGGAGGCCGTGGGCAGCGCTGACCGTAGGGGTGGGCTGTGATGCGGTAGGCACGTGGCACGGTGTACCGGGCGCCCGTTTGGTGTCTCGGGAACCCTGTTCACATCGTTTGGGGCTGTGAGCGAAACTCCGGCCGGATCTCCTCATGGATGGAACCCGAATAGGCGATAAACCTGGACTAGAGACTTGAGTGTTTAGGCAGGCCGTGGCCGACACCCACGTTGGGCTTCCGCTTGAAGGTTGCCGAGTACATGTCGTGTAAACGGCGGTAAGTGGTGAGAGCGTGTGTGAAGAAGTACACCCCTGCAGGGTTAATATGATCTATTCGAATAGCCGTGTCCACGGAAAAGGACTTCTGGGTTGCTTATATCAGTTCATAGACAAGTGAAAGTGGATACTCTAAAATACGGAAGATAAGCGTGAGTGCTATGGATGGCGTTCTCGTAGGGGGACGGGAGCGGATCCATAGTGGTGTATTGATATGGTGGATATGTGGACTCGTGTGCGCCACCTCAAAAGAGTTGCTTGCAGTCGTAGTTTAGGATAGCCACCGAGTCAAAGCTAGCTTGCTGCAGTTAAACCCCACCATCCCCTTTGTTGATAATGATGCATATGTAGTTAGTTCTGATGTAAGTCTTGCTGGGTACATTTGTACTCACGTTTGCCTATTTTATGTTTTTGCAGAGAGACTTCGGTCTCACTAGTAGTTTCGCGTGGACTTCGATGTTTAGCTTGATACCTCAGCTACGATCTTGTGCCCTCGGCAGGATCTGATAGATAGTCAGGCTTCTCAGCCTTTTTCATTTATAGATGTCTGTACTCAGACATGATAGCTTCCGCTTGTGCTTTGACTTGTATGCTCTGATTGTTGGGTCATGAGACCCATGATTGTAATATCGCGCTCCTCGGAGCCTATTGAATAAATTACTTGAGTCGTAGAGTCATGTTGTGATGCCATGTTGTATTTGCACATATCGAGCATATTGTGTGTATGTTATTGAAATGCTTGGTATGTGTGGGATCTGACCATCTAGTTGTTTATCTTTAGTAGCCTCTCTTCGGGGAAATGTCACGCGATGAATACCGGAGTCCTGTTAGCCCGCTACAGCCCGGTTCACCGGAGTCCTGCTAGCCCAGTGCTACAGCCTGGATTCACTCGCTGATGACCGACACGTTCGATGCTGGGTCATGGATGCCTGTCCCTGTAAGTCTGTGCCGCTTTGGGTTTACGACTAGCCATGTCAGCCCGGGCTCCT
>NW_021199829.1:0-1256 GCF_002162155.2 Triticum dicoccoides
GAAACGGGCCAGAATCGGCCAAAACTGTGAGTGTTGATGACCGACACGTAAACGGACCTTAGCGTTCAACCACTATGGAATCGCTTCGGGACCCCTAAATGATGAGTAATTGTCCATGAATCGCGTCAGAATTGGCGAAAGCTGTGAGTGTTGGCGACAGAGACGCAAACGCACCTCGGGGATTGTATATCGTGGAAATCGCTCTGGGACGCCAAAACGGTGTGTAATAGTACACAAAACGGACCAGAAATTGGCCAAATTTGTGACTGTCATTGACCGACACGTAAACGCACCACGGGGTTTGTAAATCGTGGAAATCACGCTTGGACACAAAAACAGAGTAATAGTCCAAGAAACGGGCCAGAATCGAACAAAACTGTGAGTGTTGATGACCGACACGTAAATGGACCTTAGGGTTCAACCACTATGGAATCGCTTCGGGACCCCTAAATGATGAGTAATAGTCCATGAATCGCGTCAGAATTGGCCAAAACTGTGAGTGTTGGCGACAGAGACGTAAACGCATGCTGGGGATTGTAAATCGTGGAAATCGCTCTGGGACGCCAAAACGGTGAGTAATAGTACACAAAACGACCAGAAATTGGCCAAAATTGTGAGTGTCATTGACCGACACGTAAATGCACCACGGGGTTCGTAAATCGTGGAAATCACGCTTGGACCCAAGAACAGAGTAGTAGTCCAAGAAACGGGCCAGAACCGGCCAAAACTGCGAGTGTTGATGACCGACACGTAAATGCACCCTGCAGTTCGTTAACCGTGGAAATCACTCCGGGGCCCCAAAACAGTGAGTAATAGTCCATGAAACAGGCCAGAATCAGCCCTAACTGTGAGTGTTGATGACTAACACGTAAGTGCGCCTTGGGGATCAACCACCATGGAAATCACTTCAGGACTAGAAAACGGTGACTAAAAGTCCACAAAATGCGTTAGAATTGGCCAAAACTGTGAATGTTCATAACCAACACGTAAGCGCACCCAGGGGTTCTTTAATCGTGGAAATTATTTCGGGGCCCCAAAACAATGAGTAATTGTCCACGAAACGGGCCAGAATTGGCCAAAACTACTAGTATTGATGACCGACATGTAAACACACCCCGCGGTTCGTTAATCGTGGAAATCACACCGGGACCCCAAAACAGTGAGTGTTGATTACCGACACCTAAACGCACCTTGGGGTTCAACAACTATGGAAATCGCTTCGGGACCCCTAAATGGTGAGTAATAGCCCACGAATC
>NW_021199830.1:0-1584 GCF_002162155.2 Triticum dicoccoides
GCATGACAAACAAGCATGAATGAGTAGGCACAACAGGGCTCAAACAACTCCTACTCATGCTAGTGGGTTTCATCTATTTACTGTGGCAATGACAGGTCATGCAGAGGATAAAGGGGTTCAGCTACCGCAGCAAGTAACAGATGAATCGGTGTTGTCCTAATGCATTAAAAGAGAGCAGGAGCGAGAGAGTAGGATTGTATCGGAATGAACAAGGGGGTTTGCTTGCCTGGCACTTCTGAAGATAACATTGAGTCTTCATCAGTGTCAACGATCACATCGTCGGTACAACGTCTACCGAGGGGGAACAACACCGGCAAACACAGAAGAAACACGATCAATGCAATGCACAATATGATGCATGCTATGACATGGCAATATGAATGTGTTTTGGGCCAATGCAACTAGCAACAGATTAAATGAAGTTGGTTTGAATACAAGATTCAAATTCAAACTCCATATGTGATTATTTAAATGCCCTTTATTGATTTGTGCTAAACAGCAGCTATAAGTTGTTCTAACATGCATGAAAATGGTACAGATGGATTCCTTGAATTTTTCTGATAATTTTTCATATATAAATTATTTAATTTGGAGTTACGGTTGAATTTCTATGATTTATTGAAGTTTTAGCTATTTTCTGGAATTTCCTGATTATTTTTAAATCCAGAAAATACTTATTGCGTCAGCCCCACGTCACAGTGATGTCAGCAGAGTCAACTGGGCTGGCTCGGTCAAACCTGACGTGTGGGGGCCACACGTCAGTGACACAGGAGCTAATCCCGGTCAAACCCAGCGCTGACTGGGGTTTGACCAGGGGTGGGGCCCACTGTCAGTGGCTGTGGGGGTTGATTAGGGCGTCATTAGCGCTAATTAAGCGTGCCACGTCGGCAGTCGCCGGAGTATCGCCGGCGGCGACCATTCCGCACGGCGGCGCGGCTCGGATTCGAGCTAGGGGCGATGGTTTGGCGCGCGGTTTGGCTCATTGGAACGTCCGCGACGCGGCGCGTCCAGCGGTGGCTGTGGCCGTGGCTGGGGTGGCCGGAGCCGACGACGGCGATGGCAAGTGCGGCGGCCGGAGCTTCGGGTTCGAGCGGGGCGAGGCCACAGAGGACGGGAGGGATGGCTAAGGGGCTCGCCGAGCTCCTGAAGATGCTAGGAGCACGGTGCCGTGCTCGGTTTCGAGCCTTGCTGGCTGCAGTGACGGCGGCGACATCGCCGGTGGCGTGGGGTTCTCGGCTCGTTGTGAACGGCGGCTAGAGAGGGAGGTAGGGCACGGGGAGAGGGGGGGAATCGGGTCAAGGGCTCACCGCGGAGCTGCAGGGAGGGTTAGTGGGCTCGGGGGCGCGCCGGAGTGGCCGAATTGACGGAGAAGGGCGCCGGGGCCGAAGCTTGAAGACGATGTCGATGGCGGCTGCTCGGGGCCCTTCTGGTCGCGTGAGACGATGAGGAGGACGAGGGCGAAACAACGGAGCTCTGGGAGGCGTCGGGGAGGCGAGAGGGTGGTGGTGGCCGCGGCGAACAGCGTCGGTGGCGACGGCTCCGTTCGGGTGAGGAGAACAGAGGAGGGGGAGAGTGTTCCGGGGA
>NW_021199831.1:0-1203 GCF_002162155.2 Triticum dicoccoides
CATGGCCTCGGAACACACGCGAAACACTTAGGGTTAACTTGACGAGCCTAGCATGTACAGACATGGCCTCGGAACACGGAGACCGAAAGGTCGAACATGAGTCGTATAGAAGATACGATCAACATGAAGATGTTCACCGATGATGACTAGTCCGTCTCACGTGATGATCGGACACGGCCTAGTTTGACTCGGATCATGTAATCACTTAGATGACTAGAGGGATGTCTATCTGAGTGGGAGTTCATAAGATGAACTTAATTATCCTGAACATAGTCAAAAGGTTTTTGCAAATTATGTCGTAGCTCACGCTATAGTTCTACTGTTTAGATATGTTCCTAGAGAAAAATTAGTTGAAAGTTGATAGTAGCAATTATGCGGACTAGGTCCGTAAACTGAGGATTGTCCTCATTGCTTCATAGAAGGCTTATGTCCTTAATGCACCGCTCAGTGTGCTGAACCTCGAACGTTGCAGTGGTTGTTGCGAACATCTGACATACACGTTTTGATAACTACGTGATAGTTCAGTTAAACGGTTTAGAGTTGAGGCACCAAAGACGTTTTTGAAACGTTGCGAAACATATGAGATGTTTTGAGGGCTGAAATTGGGATTTCAGGCTCGTGCCCATGTCAAGAGGTATAAGACCTCCGATGACTTTCTTAACCTGCAAACTAAGGAGAAAAGCTCAATTGTTGAGCTTGTGCTCAGATTGTCTGAGTACAACAATCATTTGAATCGAGTGGGACTTGATCTTCCAGATAAGACAGTGATGGTTCTCCAAAGTCATTGCCACCAAGCTGTTAGAGCTTCGTGATGAACTATAACATATCAGGGATAGATATGATGATCCCTGAGGTATTCGCGATGTTTGACACCGCGAAAGTAGAAATCAAGAAGGAGCATCAATTGTTGATGGTTGGTGAAACCACTAGTTTCAAGAAGGGCAAGGGCAAGAAGGGATACTTCATGAAACGGCAAATCAGCTGCTGCTCTAGTGAAGAAACCCAAGGTAAAACCCAAACCCGAGACTAAGTGCTTCTGTAATAAGGGGAACAACCACTAGAGCAGAATTACCCTAGATACTTGGTAGATAAGAAGGCTGGCAAGGTCGATAGAAGTATATTGGATATACATTGTGTTAATGTGTACTTTGCTAGTACTCCTAGTAGCACCAGGGTATTAGATACCGGTTCGGTTGCTAAGTG
>NW_021199832.1:0-1367 GCF_002162155.2 Triticum dicoccoides
CTGGAGCTTGCATATTTTGTTACCACCTTTAGGTTTGACAAAACTTTCTTGTTGCATCATATACAACTCTTCTTTAATAAGTCCATTAAGGAATGTAGTTTTGTTTATCCATTTGTTAGATTTCATAAAATGTGGCAATTGCTAACATGATTCGAACAGACTTAAGCATAGATACGAGTGAGAAACTCTCATCGTAGTCAACACCTTGAACTTGTCGAAAACCTTTTTGCGAAAATCCTAGCTTTGTAGATAGTAACACTACTATCAGTGTCCGTCTTCCTCTTGAAGATCCATTTAATCTCAATGGCTCGCGGATCTTTGGGCAAGTCAATCAAAGTCCATACTTTGTTCTCATACATGGATCTCATCTCAGATTTCATGGCCTCAAGCCATTTCGCAGAATCTGGGATCATCATCGCTTCCTCATAGTTCGTAGGCTCGTCATGGTCAAGTAACATGACCTCCAGAACAGGATTATCGTATCACTATGGTGCGGATCTCACTCTAGTTTACCTACGAGGTTTCGGTAATAACTTGATCTGAAGTTACATGATCATCATCATTAGCTTCCTCACTAATTGGTGTAGTAGTCACAGGAACAGATTTCTATGATGAACTACTTTCCAATAAGGGAGCAGGTACAGTTACCTCATCAAGTTCTACTTTCCTCCCACTCACTTCTTTCGAGAGAAACTCCTTCTCTAGAAAGGATCCATTCTCAGCAATGAATATCTTGCCTTTGAATCTGTGATAGAAGGTGTACCCAACATTTTCTTTTGGGTATCCTATGAAGACGCACTTCTCCGATTTGGGTTTGAGATTATCAGGTTGAAACTTTTTCACATAAGCATTGCAACCTCAAACTTTAAGAAACGACAGCTTAGGTTTCTTGCCAAACCACAGTTTATACGGTGTCGTCTCAACAGATTTAGATGGTGCCCTAATTAATGTGAATGTAGCTGTCTCTAATGCATAACCCCAAAACGATAGTGGTAAATCGGTAAGAGACATTATAGATCGCACCATATCTAATAAAGTACGGTTACGATGTTCAGACACACCATTACACTGTGGTGTTCCAGGTGGCGTGAGTAGTCAAACTATTTCACATTGTTTTAACTGAAGGCCAAACTCGTAACTCAAATATTTTCCTTCTGCGATCATGTCGTAGAAACTTTTATTTTTTTACGATGATTCTCCACTTCACTCTGAAATTCTTCGAACTTTTCAAATGTTTCAGACTTGTGTTTCATCAAGTAGATATACTCATATCTGCTCAAATCATCTGTGAAGATCAGAAAATAATGATACTTGCTGCAAGCCTCAATATTCATCGAACCACATACATCAGTATGTATGATTTCCAA
>NW_021199833.1:0-15087 GCF_002162155.2 Triticum dicoccoides
CTGCTGTTGTTGTTGCTGTTATTGATGTTGTTGCTGTTGTTGCTGTTGTTGTTATTGTTGTTGTTGTTGTTGCTGTTGTTGCTGTTGTTGTTGTTGTTGCTGTTGTGGCTATTGTTGTTGTTGTTGTTGTTGTTGTTGTTGTTGTTGTTGTTGTTGTTGTTGTTGTTGTTGTTGTTGCTTGTAACACCCCGAGAATCTTGCTACAGTAATCTCCCCCTAATGGTGTCCATGTCATCATGGTTACTATGCAGCTTGGCACCTGTCCAAAATCCAAAGCCATTTTCAAATTTGAAATAGAGTCAAATAAATTATTTCTTTGAACAGTAAAACTAAAATGTTCATCATCTAGCAAATATTCCAAAACAAATAATGTTAAGGAAAACAACATCATCTTCAACACATATGGGTCTGAGCATTTAAAACAGTGCCAAAACGACACTTTAAATGCCCTATTCTTTTTCAAAAAAAATCAAATGAATTCCAAACTTGCCTAAACTTTTTGTGGAAGTGTCTAAAATCACCAGGGATTTAATGGCACCCTTCCCAAGTTTTTCCCGAGTCAATAGACTGCCCAAATAATTCATTTTCTCTCTTTGTTATTAAATAAAAAGAGAAACAAGGCAGCCCACTACGCACATGGGCCATGAGTGCACAGTGTGCTGGCCCAGCCCACCTCCCATCTCCATCTTCCTCTGTTCACAGAAGCCCCCGTGGACGCCGGGCACACGTCCATGGCGCCGATGGCCACGGGGCAACCATCTGCCGATGCCCTGAGAGGATAAGAGACCCCTCCTCGCCCTGGAACAAACCCTAGATGCCCCCTCCATTTTCCCCTCTTCGCGCCGTCTCCTTCCCCACCACGTGCGGCCGACACCATCTTGCCGCGCCTGCGTCGATCCCGCGGACACCGTGCTTCCCTACCTTCGGGAGGCTCTCTAGCAGCTGCGCCGCGCCCTTCTTCGTCATCCACGCCACTGCATCGAGCTCGGGGAGCCGCAACGCCATTGCCACGTCTTCTGCTTCCTCTCCGATCGCCGACATCCGCCGCTTTGATCCGGCGCCTCTCCGAGCCCACTACGCTGATGCCATCGCTGGATCCGCATCACCCCCCCCGACCACCCCGACGCCTCTGAGCCATCCCGGTGCTCCGATGTGAGCTCCCCTCTGTTTTCCCTTCCTTCAATTGCTTGTTTTCGTCGCTGTCCGCACGGGACCGTGCACCACCGTGGTCGTTGTCGTTGATGGGGTCCGTCCTGAAGAAAACCAAGGTCGATGACGTGCATCTGGTGCTCCCAGGAGGCGTGTGTGTCGTATGCGTAGCCGAATCCATGCTCGCCCGCTCGAATCGAACTAACAGGCAGCCACCACCGCCATTCGCCATGGCCGGTGATGCTTGCTCCTGCCGCGCTCCCGCCGCGTGCTGGTCGTCCCAGGGCACTCCCCTGGTCGCGCCCTCGCGCAGCCCTATGCTCGCCTCCAGCCCGCTCGGCGCTGCCGCCACTGCCTGCTGCTATGCTGCATAGCTTCAGTAACATTCAGTTACTGTAGCTAGTGCTAGCTTTCCTATTTCCACAATGATTAACCCCCTTGACAGCCTCTGATCAACGGTTAAACAGCTACTAACAGACCTAAAAATAATATGAGTAGAAAGTAGACATGACAAACTCCATTATATTCCACTGAACCAAATCCTTTTGATGATGAGATTAAATCATACAAAAATCATAAAATGACATCTTATGTTAATAACTCCTAGCCTACTAACTTGTGTGTGCTGTGTGTGTGCGTCGTGCACGTGGCCGGAGTAGTGGCCGTCCCTTGCTTAGATTAGTACTACTAGGTGTTAATTAATGGTTAGAATAGTCTATGTACCGATGACATGTGGCCCCTGTTATTTTAAAGGCCTAATTAATAGTTTGTGCCAATGACAAGTAGGGCCAAATGCACTGTTCATTGGTTGGCTAGTAAAGGTGTTGACTGGGTCAACCCAGCTCCTTGACCCCACATGTCTTTGAGTGTGACTAGCCCTATGCTGAGTTTAAGAAGACATTTCACTGTTTATAATTCGAATTAAATAAATTAAAAAAATCCTTTAAACTTTAGAAATTCATAGAATTTGAACCGTAGCTCAGACGGAAAAACATTATACATGAAAGTTGCTTAGAACGACGAGACGAACCCAAATACGCGAACCACATATCTGTCAGATGCTTCTAACTATATGAACATGGAGCCTTCCCCTCCGATCATCTGTTTGACACAGGTCCGGAACCGTGAATACATTCCCGGTTGAATTCCCCCTTCACCTATATCGTGTAGCCATACGTTAGGTCACACCCGGCACAACATATTGCCACGTTATGCTTTTGTGATGCTATGTTTGCTTTATATTTATTTTTTCTTCCCCTCTTCTCTCCGGTAGACCCCGAGACCGATGCTGCCCCTGTGATCGACTACGTCGACGACGACCCCTCCTTGCCAGAGCAACCAGGCAAGCCCCCCCTTTGATCATCCCGATATCGCCCATTCTATTCTCCCATGCTTGCATTAGATTTTGCTACTGTTATTGTTTGCTCCTATTCTGATGCATAGCCTGCTTTTGTATCTACTGTTGTACCTTACCTGCTTATCCCAAACTGCTTAGTATAGGTTGGTTAGTGATCCATCAGTGACCCCCACCTTGTCCTTGTTGCCCCTGCTTCATCATTGGAGACCCGATCAACGGGATCGAAGACCAGGCCCCGGCACCGCACATCACTTTCCCCTTAGTTGCTCGACACTACTGGGATACTATCGAGTGCCGAGGGTGAGACCTCTACAACACTTCTGATGTTAACCCTGTAGTGTAGCTATTCGGTCGTGGTCATCGAGGGTGATTTCCTCTTTAACCACTTCCGATACGACTCTGTCGTGCAACCCCTCAAGTGTGAACCTCGAGGGTGATTCCTCTACGTTCACCTTGATGATTACATTGAGTGGAACCCACCGAGGGTGATTCCTTGGGTTTTCCTCTTGATGTTTGGACACACGGATACTTGGACTTTACAACTGTTACTTGGAAAGTGATGTGGAGACGGGTTGACCTGGAAGGTGCCCGTGAGATAATTACGAGGCGTGGCCGGGCATTCTTAGCCCTTGCCGCAAGTCCTCGAGACGGGGCAACGGGGTCACATCTTTCGTGAGTCTCTGCTTGTTACCGCGCGTTCCTAATCCACTACGATTTGGATATTTGATCCGAGGGGCCTCTGGCCTGATAGCACTAACCATCACGTGGGCATAGTATGGGCGTTCTGCGTCGTATACATCAGCCAAAGCTTAATAGACGTCAGCGACTGAGTGGCGCGCGCCGGGTTGGACTGCGCAAGCGCCTGCCTTGTTGAAGGAGGTAGCTAGGTCTGCTCACCGGCCGCGTAAGCAACGTGCAGGAGTTTCCGGGGAGATGGCCCATGACCCCTGGGGGCATAGGTTTAGTCCGGCGTGCTGGCCTCTCTATTAAGTCTAGGTCGGGTTGCGGCGTATTGTTTGGCCGAGGCCGGGCATGACCCTGGAAAGTGTGTCCGGCCGGAGTCAATCGAGCGTGGTGGGTAAGTTGGTGCACCCCTGCAGGGAAGAAAACATCTATCGATAGCCTGTCCTACGGTAACGGACACTTGGAGTTGTATCCCGATCGATACAACTAGAACTGGATACTTGTGATGAGAACTGGATGGTGATGAGGATTTGATTGTGATGATAACTGGATAGTATATGGCTCTGGGATTGCTTTCTCGCAGGGAGTCGAGAAAGGATCTCTCGCCGAGGTTGATAACACTACTACTACTTTACTTTATGCTACTCTACTCCCTCCTGTTTGCTGCAAGATGGTGGTTTCCAGAAGATGCTAGTCTTCGATAGGACTAGGCCTTCTCGCTACTCTGGCATTTCTGCAGCCCAGTCCACATATACAGCCTTTCTTTGATAATGTTGCATATGTAGTGTAGATCCTTGCTTGCGAGTACTTTGGATGAGTACTCACGGTTGCTTTGCTCCCCCCTTTCCCCTTCTTTCTTCTTTCTGGTTGATGCAACCAGATGGTGGAGTCCAGGAGCCAGATGCCACCTTTGACGACTGCTACTACACCGAGGGCGTCTACTATCACGTGACGGAGACCGCCGATGACCAGGAGTAGTTAGGAGGCTCCCAGGCAGGAGGCCTTGCCTTTTCGATCAATGTTGTTTTTGTGCTAGCCTTCTTAAGGCAAACTTGTCTAACTTATGTCTGTACTCAGATATTGTTGCTTTCGCTGACTCTTGTGTTTTCGAGCTTATGTATTCGAGCCCTCGAGGCCCCTGGCTTGTAATATAAAGCTTGTATTATTTTAATTTGTGTCTAGAGTTGTGTTTTGATATCTTCCCGTGAGTCCCTGATCTTGATCGTACACATTTGCGTGCATGATTAGTGTACGATTGAATCGAGGGCGTCACAAGTTGGTATCAGAGCCGACTGCCTGTAGGTAGCGCCCTTCCCAACTCCTTGGCCGAAGTTGAGTCTAGTCATCCAAAACTATTTACTAACATGGCTGTGTGGCTTACGGGCCCACGTCGCCAATTGGATGGTATTAGGATCTTTTATTCCTCTTCCTTACTTTGGGATTTTGATCTCTCGTCTATTCGGGTTAAACATTTTACTAACTCTGACATTAGGCTCTCGTACCCACTTCATCCCGGAGAGCCCCTTCACCACAGATGATCGGCGGTTTCATCAGAAGACTCTAAAGATACTCCTCGATGAGTCCCGAGACCCTATGCCCACTGCTTTGCAGTTCCTGACCACCTTTAAACTTCGATGGATAACTACTTACACTCATCGTTCATTTATTCATTTCAGTTACTCTCGAGTTCCATCCGACATATCGAAATACTATCTGACATTTCGAGAATTCTCTAAGCCTAATACCTTGCAGCTTCTTTCGCACTGCGGATAATTCCTCACATTTACCGGGGATCCGTCCAGCCCCAGTTGTTAATGTGTTTCTCAAATAATGCTAATCGTTCTTTCGAGAACCCTATGCAATCTATTGCTTTGGAAAGTCTTGCTTGCCTGCATTATGGTTAATTCCATATGTCTAGCAATATGTTCGAATACTCGCAATCATCAATTAATCCTTGGAAATTTTCTTTCCGGCTAAGACATCCTTTCAGATATGATCTGGTTCTTGCCCAATCCAGATTTGATCGGGTGCACCTCTAAGTCTATTCAATTTACTCATCTTTTGATCAGAGCCTCTGCTTCTGATCCTTCGTCTTGAAATCATAATTCCTTTGCACCCAAGCATTGAATCATTCAGACGTTTCTTTAAGTCGATGCCTTTGCATCCCCTTATTCATCTGGTTGAGTACCGAACTCACATCAGCTTCGTTGTGGACTGCTAGACCCCTTGCTGGATTTTATCCGACAACATCCTTCATATGCAATAACCTTGTGAGCTTTTCCTCGAATATATAAAGCCTTTGATATATTGTATCCTCTCCTTTTGTCAACCATGCTCTGTTTTCGAGCTTGTGTTAATTACTCCTGAAGCTTGTGGTATATGTTCCTAAGATGCCCCGATGGGTTGAACCTATGCCTTCCCTAAACCGTATGGACCCGAAAGTTTTCACGAGTCATACTCTTCTGGTGTCTTGCCAGATAACATTTCAATACTACAACTTCATTGAACGCGAGAAGTGAATGAAAGGTTATGCATTGGAGAAGTGGGAGTCGACCTTGAACTTTGTGTTCATGCCCATCGACACGATGTAGATCTTATCATGGAAGCTTCTTTTTAAAAATTAACTATCCCCTTGGTGTAAGTTCATCTTATATCTGGGAATTGGTCCTTTGCAACCATGGTTCCGACCATGATTGTTCTTCTTTGGTCCCATTTCTTGAGCAAGTTAAATCACTTGTCTTCTGTAGGTCAATACACCTACCTAACCTTTGTTATGATCCACCTTCGAGTATTACCCATGGTACCTTGAGGATATCATGCCATTGCACTACATCTTATGAACTTTTGATGAAGTACTACCCCTGTCTTGTCACTTCATGGGTTCTGGGTTGTTTGTCAACCAAGAACACTGATAAATGAATTGAATCCGCACTCCGATTCAGTAACTCTAAGTAAATTTTGTTGCTTACGAGTTTAATAATCCTTCGAGTCATTCCTAACCTGATCGGCTTTATCATTACCGTGCTAAATTTTAACTGTGCTACCTGGTCCTTCCCGGAGCACAATTTTCGATGATGAGCTAAGGCTACATCGATCTTCCTCGTCACATCACTTCGCCTTGAACAGCACGCTTGATTTTGAGTTTGTGTCATACCCGTGGCTCCAATAACCTTATGCTTCATCATTTCTTTTGCTTGATGTCGTCGTTGATCGATTACATCTTCATGAAACCTCTCGACAAATGTGTCATGATCGTCATCATCATCCCAAACTTTTCCAGGATATCAACCGAATCATGATGAGAAATATCATCCTTGCCCCCTTGATGAATTGTTGCTGAGCCCGTGGGCCCCATCCTCATCCTTTCCTTGCTAAAAATTGTACGACTTATTTTATAAGTTATTTCCAATGGGTCCTTGTGTATCCAAAGTCTGGCCTTTCCCTGATGACCATGTCAATGCTATCCCGAAGCATGTCTGTGGTACTCCATAAAACAACAAGAACATTGGAAGCACAATGCTAAATCTTCTTGATCATTTATCCAAACACCGTTGTATGGGTAAACCTCATAAATTCCTTGCCCCTTTGCCTAACTGGTGTCGTACTTGGAGCCTTATCATGTATATCATGTTATGCCTTTCCTTGGGAAAGATATACTCTTGATGCCCTGGTATAAACACATTTTCCTTGCCATTGGTCTGTTTAATCGGATAATCATTTTCCTTTCCATTGTTTTGTTTAACCTTTCTGGTAATCAAACTTGTCTGAGCAGAAATAGTTTCCTACTTATGTAAACACCTCGGTGCACAATTTGGCAGTAATACCCTGTTATTATTGTTGTTGACATTCCGGTAACCACCGATGGACGAGAACCTTGCCTAATTGTCTGCCTCATTTTAACGAGCAGGAAAATGGTTCTCTTTGTCCCACGCCCTTGGTACCAAACCTTGTTGCCAAAACTGACAGACTATCCTCTGACCTGCCTTGCTAGCATGACCATTCAAGGTTGTTAGCGCCTTCCTGCTTTTAACCTACCTGGTGGGCCCATAAACCATAGTTCCACAAGATCGAAACCTGACTCTCCTGTACACCCTTGTTTCTAAGGTTATTTCTCACGCTTGGCTTCATATGAAAATCCCGAGCCGCCTTCCGAGAGGCGATCTATTCTGGTATCAGATGCAATACTTATTCCCATTGCTCTGAACCCCTTTCACCCCTTGTTTCAGGCAACAAATGATTGTCTACCAGGTTGAAGCTTCTTATTGCACCTCACCTTGCTCTTGATGACTTTCTTGAGTTTCAACTCGAGAGATACTTCTACCTCATTCCCTGAATTGTTTACCAGATAATTAACCCTATAAGTGTCAGTTCTCTCGAAGTTACTCTTTACTTCCCCACTTAAATCTCGGGACGAGATTTCTTGTAGTGGAGGAGATTTGTAACACCCCGAGAATCTTGCTACAGTAATCTCCCCCTAATGGTGTCCATGTCATCATGGTTACTATGCAGCTTGGCACCTATCCAAAATCCAAAGCCATTTTCAAATTTGAAATAGAGTCAAATAAATTATTTCTTTGAACAGTAAAACTAAAATGTTCATCATCTAGCATATATTCCAAAACAAATGCTGTTAAGGAAAACAACATCATCTTCAACACATATGGGTCTGAGCATTTAAAACAGTGCCAAAACGACACTTTAAATGCCCTATTCTTTTTCAAAAAAAATCAAATGAATTCCAAACTTGCCTAAACTTTTTGTGGAAGTGTCTAAAATCACCAGGGATTTAATGGAACCCTTCCCAAGTTTTTCCCGAGTCAATAGACTCCCCAAATAATTCATTTCCTCTCTTTGTTATTAAATAAAAAGAGAAACAAGGCAGCCCACTACGCACATGGGCCATGAGTGCACAGTGTGCTGGCCCAGCCCACCTCCCATCTCCATCTTCCTCTATTCACAGAAGCCCCCGTGGACGCCGGGCACACGTCCATGGTGCCGATGGCCACGGGGCAACGATCTGCCGATGCCCTGAGAGGATAAGAGACCCCTCCTCGCCCTGGAACAAACCCTAGATGCCCCCTCCATTTTCCCCTCTTCGCGCCGTCTCCTTCCCCACCATGTGCGGCCGACACCATCTTGCCGCGCCTGCGTCGATCCCGCGGACACCGTGCTTCCCTACCTTCGGGAGGCTCTCTAGCAGCTGCGCCGCGCCCTTCTTCGTCATCCACGCCACTGCATCGAGCTCGGGGAGCCGCAACGCCATTGCCACGTCTTCTGCTTCCTCTCCGATCGCCGACATCCGCCGCTTTGATCCCGCGCCTCTCCGAGCCCACTACGCCGACGCCATCGCTGGATCCGCATCACCCCCCCCGACCACCCCGACGCCTCTGATCCATCCCGGTGCTCCGATGTGAGCTCCCCTCTGTTTTCCCTTCCTTCAATTGCTTGTTTTCGTCGCTGTCCGCACGGGACCGTGCACCACCGTGGTCGTTGTCGTTGATAGGGTCCGTCCTGAAGAAAACCAAGGTCGATGTCGTGCATCTGGTGCTCCCAGGAGGCGTGTGTGTCGTATGTGTAGCCGAATCCATGCTCGCCCGCTCGAATCGAACTAACAGGCAGCCACCACCGCCATTCGCCATGGCCGGTGATGCTTGCTCCTGCCGCGCTCCCGCCGCGTGCTGGTCGTCCCAGGGCACTCCCCTGGTCGCGCCCTCGCGCAGCCCTATGCTCGCCTCCAGCCCGCTCGGTGCTGCCGCCACTGCCTGCTGCTATGCTGCATAGCTTCAGTAACATTCAGTTACTGTAGCTAGTGCTAGCTTTCCTATTTCCACAATGACTAACCCCCTTGACAGCCTCTGATCAACGGTTAAACAACTACTAACAGACCTAAAAATAATATGAGTAGAAAGTAGACATGACAAACTCCATTTT
Source organism: Triticum dicoccoides (assembly GCF_002162155.2). Lineage (NCBI taxonomy): Eukaryota > Viridiplantae > Streptophyta > Magnoliopsida > Poales > Poaceae > Triticum > Triticum dicoccoides. Next base: position 9,122 of record NW_021199833.1, read on the forward strand.
ATTCCACTGAACCAAATCCTTTTGATGATGAGATTAAATCCTACAAAAATCATAAAATGACATCTTATGTTAATAACTCCTAGCCTACTAACTTGTGTGTGCTGTGTGTGTGCGTCGTGCACGTGGCCGGAGTAGTGGCCGTCCCTTGCTTAGATTAGTACTACTAGGTGTTAATTAATGGTTAGAATAGTCTATGTACCGATGACATGTGGCCCCTGTTATTTTAAAGGCCTAATTAATAGTTTGTGCCAATGACAAGTAGGGCCAAATGCACTGTTCATTGGTTGGCTAGTAATGGTGTTGACTGGGTCAACCCAGCTCCTTGACCCCACATGTCTTTGAGTGTGACTAGCCCTATGCTGAGTTTAAGAAGACATTTCACTGTTTATAATTCGAATTAAATAAATTAAAAAAATCCTTTAAACTTTAGAAATTCATAGAATTTAAACCGTAGCTCGGACGGAAAAACATTATACATGAAAGTTGCTTAGAACGACGAGACGAACCCAAATACGCTAACCACATATCTGTCAGATGCTTCTAACTATATGAACATGGAACCTTCCCCTCCGGTCATCTGTTTGACACAGGTCCGGAACCGGGAATACATTCCCGGTTGAATTCCCCCTTCACCTATATCGTGTAGCCATACGTTAGGTCACACCCGGCACAACATATTGCCACGTTATGCTTTTGTGATGCTATGTTTGCTTTATATTTATTTTTTCTTCCCCTCTTCTCTCCGGTAGACCCCGAGACCGATGCTGCCCCTGTGATCGACTACGTCGATGACGACCCCTCCTTGCCAGAGCAACCAGGCAAGCCCCCCCTTTGATCATCCCGATATCGCCCATTCCATTCTCCCATGCTTGCATTAGATTTTGCTACTGTTATTGTTTGCTCCTATTCTGATGCATAGCCTGCTTTTGTATCTACTGTTGTACCTTACCTGCTTATCCCAAACTGCTTAGTATAGGTTGGTTAGTGATCCATCAGTGACCCCCACCTTGTCCTTGTTGCCCCTGCTTCATCATTGGAGACCCGATCAACGGGATCGAAGACCAGGCCCCGGCACCGCACATCACTTTCCCCTTAGTTGCTCGACACTACTGGGATACTATCGAGTGCCGAGGGTGAGACCTCTACAACACTTCTGATGTTAACCCTGTAGTGTAGCTATTCGGTCGTGGTCATCGAGGGTGATTTCCTCTTTAACCACTTCCGATACGACTCTGTCGTGCAACCCCTCAAGTGTGAACCTCGAGGGTGATTCCTCTACGTTCACCTTGATGATTACATTGAGTGGAACCCACCGAGGGTGATTCCTTGGGTTTTCCTCTTGATGTTTGGACACACGGATACTTGGACTTTACAACTGTTACATGGAAAGTGATGTGGAGACGGGTTGACCTGGAAGGTGCCCGTGAGATAATTACGAGGCGTGGCCGGGCATTCTTAGCCCTTGCCGCAAGTCCTCGAGACGGGGCAACGGGGTCACATCTTTCGTGAGTCTCTGCTTGTTACCGCGCGTTCCTAATCCACTACGATTTGGATATTTGATCCGAGGGGCCTCTGGCCTGATAGCACTAACCATCACGTGGGCATAGTATGGGTGTTCTGCGTCGTATACATCAGCCAAAGCTTAATAGACGTCAGCGACTGAGTGGCGCGCGCCGGGTTGGACTGCGCAAGCGCCTGCCTTGTTGAAGGAGGTAGCTAGGTCTGCTCGCCGGCCGCGTAAGCAACGTGCAGGAGTTTCCGGGGAGATGGCCCATGACCCCTGGGGGCATAGGTTTAGTCCGGCGTGCTGGCCTCTCTATTAAGTCTAGGTCGGGTTGCGGCGTATTGTTTGGCCGAGGCCGGGCATGACCCTGGAAAGTGTGTCCGGCCGGAGTCAATCGAGTGTGGTGGGTAAGTTGGTGCACCCCTGCAGGGAAGAAAACATCTATCGATAGCCTGTCCTACGGTAACGGACACTTGGAGTTGTATCCCGATCGATACAACTAGAACTGGATACTTGTGATGAGAACTGGATGGTGATGAGGATTTGATTGTGATGATAACTGGATAGTATATGGCTCTGGGATTGCTTTCTCGCAGGGAGTCGAGAAAGGATCTCTCGCCGAGGTTGATAACACTACTACTACTTTACTTTATGCTACTCTACTCCCTCCTGTTTGCTGCAAGATGGTGGTTTCCAGAAGATGCTAGTCTTCGATAGGACTAGGCCTTCTCGCTACTCTGGCATTTCTGCAGCCCAGTACACATATACATCCTTTCTTTGATAATGTTGCATATGTAGTGTAGATCCTTGCTTGCGAGTACTTTGGATGAGTACTCACGGTTGCTTTGCTCCCCCCTTTCCCCTTCTTTCTTCTTTCTGGTTGATGCAACCAGATGGTGGAGTCCAGGAGCCAGATGCCACCTTTGACGACTGCTACTACACCGAGGGCGTCTACTATCACGTGACGGAGACCGCCGATGACCAGGAGTAGTTAGGAGGCTCCCAGGCAGGAGGCCTTGCCTTTTCGATCAATGTTGTTTTTGTGCTAGCCTTCTTAAGGCAAACTTGTCTAACTTATGTCTGTACTCAGATATTGTTGCTTTCGCTGACTCTTGTGTTTTCGAGCTTATGTATTCGAGCCCTCGAGGCCCCTGGCTTGTAATATAAAGCTTGTATTATTTTAATTTGTGTCTAGAGTTGTGTTTTGATATCTTCCCGTGAGTCCCTGATCTTGATCGTACACATTTGCGTGCATGATTAGTGTACGATTGAATCGAGGGCGTCACAAGTTGGTATCAGAGCCGACTGCCTGTAGGTAGCGCCCTTCCCAACTCCTTGGCCGAAGTTGAGTCTAGTCATCCAAAACTATTTACTAACATGGCTGTGTGGCTTACGGGCCCACGTCGCCAATTGGATGGTATTAGGATCTTTTATTCCTCTTCCTTACTTTGGGATTTTGATCTCTCGTCTATTCGGGTTAAACATTTTACTAACTCTGACATTAGGCTCTCGTACCCACTTCATCCCGGAGAGCCCCTTCACCACAGATGATCGGCGGTTTCATCAGAAGACTCTAAAGATACTCCTCGATGAGTCCCGAGACCCTATGCCCACTGCTTTGCAGTTCCTGACCACCTTTAAACTTCGATGGATAACTACTTACACTCATCGTTCATTTATTCATTTCAGTTACTCTCGAGTTCCATCCGACATATCGAAATACTATCTGACATTTCGAGAATTCTCTAAGCCTAATACCTTGCAGCTTCTTTCGCACTGCGGATAATTCCTCACATTTACCGGGGATCCGTCCAGCCCCAGTTGTTAATGTGTTTCTCAAATAATGCTAATCGTTCTTTCGAGAACCCTATGCAATCTATTGCTTTGGAAAGTCTTGCTTGCCTGCATTATGGTTAATTCCATATGTCTAGCAATATGTTCGAATACTCGCAATCATCAATTAATCCTTGGAAATTTTCTTTCCGGCTAAGACATCCTTTCAGATATGATCTGGTTCTTGCCCAATCCAGATTTGATCGGGTGCACCTCTAAGTCTATTCAATTTACTCATCTTTTGATCAGAGCCTCTGCTTCTGATCCTTCGTCTTGAAATCATAATTCCTTTGCACCCAAGCATTGAATCATTCAGACGTTTCTTTAAGTCGATGCCTTTGCATCCCCTTATTCATCTGGTTGAGTACCGAACTCACATCAGCTTCGTTGTGGACTGCTAGACCCCTTGCTGGATTTTATCCGACAACATCCTTCATATGCAATAACCTTGTGAGCTTTTCCTCGAATATATAAAGCCTTTGATATATTGTATCCTCTCCTTTTGTCAACCATGCTCTGTTTTCGAGCTTGTGTTAATTACTCCTGAAGCTTGTGGTATATGTTCCTAAGATGCCCCGATGGGTTGAACCTATGCCTTCCCTAAACCGTATGGACCCGAAAGTTTTCACGAGTCATACTCTTCTGGTGTCTTGCCAGATAACATTTCAACACTACAACTTCATTGAACGCGAGAAGTGAATGAAAGGTTATGCATTGGAGAAGTGGGAGTCGACCTTGAACTTTGTGTTCATGCCCATCGACACGATGTAGATCTTATCATGGAAGCTTCTTTTTAAAAATTAACTATCCCCTTGGTGTAAGTTCATCTTATATCTGGGAATTGGTCCTTTGCAACCATGGTTCCGACCATGATTGTTCTTCTTTGGTCCCATTTCTTGAGCAAGTTAAATCACTTGTCTTCTGTAGGTCAATACACCTACCTAACCTTTGTTATGATCCACCTTCGAGTATTACCCATGGTACCTTGAGGATATCATGCCATTGCACTACATCTTATGAACTTTTGATGAAGTACTACCCCTGTCTTGTCACTTCATGGGTTCTGGGTTGTTTGTCAACCAAGAACACTGATAAATGAATTGAATCCGCACTCCGATTCAGTAACTCTAAGTAAATTTTGTTGCTTACGAGTTTAATAATCCTTCGAGTCATTCCTAGCCTGATCGGCTTTATCATTACCGTGCTAAATTTTAACTGTGCTACCTGGTCCTTCCCGGAGCACAATTTTCGATGATGAGCTAAGCCTACATCGATCTTCCTCGTCACATCACTTCGCCTTGAACAGCACGCTTGATTTTGAGTTTGTGTCATACCCGTGGCTCCAATAACCTTATGCTTCATCATTTCTTTTGCTTGATGTCGTCGTTGATCGATTACATCTTCATGAAACCTCTCGACAAATGTGTCATGATCGTCATCATCATCCCAAACTTTTCCAGGATATCAACCGAATCATGATGAGAAATATCATCCTTGCCCCCTTGATGAATTGTTGCTGAGCCCGTGGGCCCCATCCTCATCCTTTCCTTGCTAAAAATTGTACGACTTATTTTATAAGTTATTTCCAATGGGTCCTTGTGTATCCAAAGTCTGGCCTTTCCCTGATGACCATGTCAATGCTATCCCGAAGCATGTCTGTGGTACTCCATAAAACAACAAGAACATTGGAAGCACAATGCTAAATCTTCTTGATCATTTATCCAAACACCGTTGTATGGGTAAACCTCATAAATTCCTTGCCCCTTTGCCTAACTGGTGTCGTACTTGGAGCCTTATCATGTATATCATGTTATGCCTTTCCTTGGGAAAGATATACTCTTGATGCCCTGGTATAAACACATTTTCCTTGCCATTGGTATGTTTAATCGGATAATCATTTTCCTTTCCATTGTTTTGTTTAACCTTTCTGGTAATCAAACTTGTCTGAGCAGAAATAGTTTCCTACTTATGTAAACACCTCGGTGCACAATTTGGCAGTAATACCCTGTTATTATTGTTGTTGACATTCCGGTAACCACCGATGGACGAGAACCTTGCCTAATGGTCTGCCTCATTTTAACGAGCAGGAAAATGGTTCTCTTTGTCCCACGCCCTTGGTACCAAACCTTGTTGCCAAAACTGACAGGCTATCCTCTGACCTGCCTTGCTAGCATGGCCATTCAAGGTTGTTAGCGCCTTCCTGCTTTTAACCTACCTGGTGGGCCCATAACCCATAGTTCCACAAGATCGAAACCTGACTCTCCTGTACACCCTTGTTTCTAAGGTTATTTCTCACGCTTGGCTTCATATGAAAATCCTGAGCCGCCTTCCGAGAGGCGATCTATTCTGGTATCAGATGCAATACTTATTCCCATTGCTCTGAACCCCTTTCACCCCTTGTTTCAGGCAACAAACGATTGTCTACCAGGTTGAAGCTTCTTATTGCACCTCACCTTGCTCTTGATGACTTTCTTGAGTTTCTATTGTTGTTGTTGTTGCTCCTGCTGCTGCTATTGCTGCTGTTGCTGCTGTTGTTGCTGTTGTTGTTGTTGTTGTTGTTGTTGTTGTTGTTGTTGTTGTTGTTGTTGTTGTTGTTGCTGTTGCTGTTGCTGTTGTTGCTGTTGTTGCT
>NW_021199834.1:0-717 GCF_002162155.2 Triticum dicoccoides
TCATTTACCTAATTGTTTAGAGAGCTAAATGACCGTGAAATTGAAAATCACTACAAAATGAATCCTGAAAATGTTGAAACTTGGCATGGTATCATCATATCACCCGCATAGCATGCGCGAAAGAGTAGAGAGGGTCATGGCAAAAACTGGACGCACTTCGTGTACAAACTGGACATACTCTTTCGGAGTATCAGGGTTTCGGACGAGAACTCATCTGTTACATGGCCACTTCAATGTTTTTTAAACTTATTTGAACTCTGGACTTCTTTTGTGTTCAGTATGCAGAATTTAAAGCGAAGTCATCAATTTCCAACATGTTCTGACATCATTTGTTTTTTTTCGGTCATTTACCTAATTGTTTAGAGAGCTAAATGACCGTGAAATTGAAAATCACTACAAAATGAATCCTGAAAATGTTGAAACTTGGCATGGTATCATCATATCACCCGCATAGCATGCGCGAAAGAGTAGAGAGGGTCACGCCAAAACTGGACGCACTTCGTGTACAAACTGGACATACTCTTTCGGAGTATCTTGGTTTCGGACGAGAACTCATCTGTTACATGGCCACATGAATGTTTTTTAAACTTATTTGAACTTTGGACTTCTTTTGTGTTCAGTATGCAGCATTTAAAGCGAAGTCATCAATTTCCAAAATGTTCTGACATCATTTGTTGTTTTTCGGTCATTTACCTAATTGTTTAGAGAGCTAAATGA
>NW_021199835.1:0-1360 GCF_002162155.2 Triticum dicoccoides
GTAACAAGACAATACGCGGGGTTTGGTGTGCCCTAACGCGGTAGTAAGTGATACCGACGAAGGGGGGAAACATCCGGGAAAGTATTCCCGGAGTTTCGCGTTTTCGGACAGATGAACCGGAGGGGGAAAGTTGCGTGTTTGCTATGCTAGGGATGTGTGGCGGACGAACGGGCTGCGTATTCGGATTCGTCTCTTCGTTCTGAACAACTTTCATGTAGAAGGTATTTTCATCTGAGCTACGGTTTATTTTATATTAATTTTTAAAAGATATTATTAATTTCTTGAATTTAATTAATTATTTAATTAAATTCGAAATTGGATTTATGACATCGGCATGATGTCATGCTGATGTCAGCAGTCAACAGGGGTTGACTGGTCAACCTGATCAGTGGGTCCCGCTTGTCATTGACTGAGATTAACTAAAACAGATTAATTAGTTTAATTAGTAATTAGGTTAATCTAATCAGGATTAGTTTAGTTAAATAGGATTATTAACTTAATTAATTTGCTAATCAATTAACTGATAATTTGTTTATTTACTTTAAATTCTCTTCTCTTTTTTTTAATGTGCCCCTGCAGTGGCTGTGTGTACGCGGGGGAAAAGGGAGACAGAGGACTCCGGCGGCCTCATCTAGGAGCCACGGCGAGCTCCGGCGGGGCGCGCGGCCGTCAGCCGAACGCAGCGACCAGAGGCACGCGAGGTGCGACGTGGTATCCGGTAGCAGCAGGCAGAAGGGCGAGCGCGGCGGACGGGTGAGGCTCGGCGGGTGCAGCGGGACGGCGACGTCATGCCGGAATGCGACCCCGGCGACAAAATGTTCATCTGCGAACACTTGGAGAACCAGCACGACGAGGCGCGTGCAGTGGTGTAAGCGGTTTGTGTAGGGCAGGTGAAAGTGACCACGACGACGACGTCCGACAGTGGTGACGACTTGCCCTCGTCAGAGGTGAGCCAACGGGGCACGGGGAGGAGTGAGAAGAGGGTGAGGAGGACCGTGAGCTCACAGCGATGCTCGAGGAGGGGCTCGGTGAGGGTGATGGTGCAGCATCCGCAGCGGATCCGGCGATGGCGTGCGGCGGCCAGCGTCGGGGAAGAAGCAGCGGGTGATGTGAGGGCGGCCTCCCAGCTCCGATCCAATGCATAGACGAAGGAGAAGACGATGGCGCTCCTCCCGGTCAGACTCTCTGGGCGCGGGAAGGACGATGGCCATGCGGCGACCGTGGACAAGGTAACGACGATGGCGACGCCCTCTGGATCGAAGGGAGAGACGGGCGTCGGCGTTGGGTCGGTTACCCCCGATCCAGATCGGGGGGGAAAGGGAGGAGTGGACCGTGGGGAAGGGAGTGGGGGTCGTGGGAT
>NW_021199836.1:0-1239 GCF_002162155.2 Triticum dicoccoides
TTGGGGTTTGGTACTTATTTAGGATCTTGGCATGCTGCTGTCTACGGTGTAGAACTTGATATGAAAGAAACACATATTTTTACTTGTACTGTCAACACTGCACTAAAAAACTGTAGCTTCTTCATTTTGTTGTTCTGTCAGGTCCTTTTACATAGGTATATGCATATTTTCCCTAAAGAAGCTCGCTATAAATGTCTCATGTATGAATGACTTGTGTTGATGTACATAAAATGCCTTTGGCTCTATCTGATTCTCAGCTTGGGTATTTGGTTAGCTGTAAAAGAAAAGTTGAAGCGTGTTGAATGGCATGTCAAAACTGATTATATGTTTGAAACGGTGATTTTTCCTAGTTACTACAAAAATAAGGGTTAATTATCCTTTTGCCCTCAGTGGTGTCCATGTGCTCAGTTTTGCCCTCAGATGCAAATTGTCCTCAGTTTTGCCCCTAGTCCGTGCACAGCAACTACGACGAGGCCAAACGGCCATATTTGAGTCCATTCCGTCCGCCGACGTTAGTAGTTGTGGGTCCGGAGCTTACACGTGGGACCGCGTGGACGTGGGTCCGGAGCTGACATGTAGGCCCCTGCAACTAAATCCCCAAATCATTCTAGCTCACACCCATCCGCCCGGCCGGCTGTCGTGCGCCGCCGCCGCCGCCACCTGCGCCGCGGCCAGCACCTGCCCCGCCACCAGCTGCACGCCCTGCTCCGCCGCTACCTCCCTGCGCCTACGCTCCACGGCTCATTGTGACGCCCACCACCTTCCTGTGACGCCACGGGTGGGGCGCCCGCCACCTGCTCGACCCGCGGCGCGGCCTCCTTCCATGCGCCCGGCCGGAGCGCTCAAAGGTGGGGGGCTGCTGGAGCTATTTGAACTAGGAGGAAGAACCCTAGGGCGAAATGGAGAGCAGCGGCGACCCCGGAGTATTTGGCGAGGCAGGCATCGGGCCGGAGATCCGCCGCGTCCACGACTGGGTTCCCGAGGGGTAAGTCTCGCCTCTTGTTTAGATTGAGCTTAGTTGTGCATTTGAACACTCGATTCGAGTAGGTTTGCCCAATTAGTGTGCTGATTGCGTCTCTGTTTTTCGCCGGTTAGGATGGAGTTGCGGTTTGCTTTCATGGTGCACATTAGAAGGGACCGGTACATGTTCGATGCAAAGGATAAGAAGAAATACCAAGGAGGTTTTGATTATCGGTTGCCAATGGCTAGTAATTGGAGTTTCAGACAATTTGGGGAGGT
>NW_021199837.1:0-989 GCF_002162155.2 Triticum dicoccoides
TAATGAATCTCGAGCGTAATATTACACATGTTCATAGTGTAGATGCCAAAAGATTTAAAGTTGATAACGATAGTCCCACATACTTGTGGCACTGCCGCCTTGGTCACATTGGTGTCAAGCGCATGAAGAAGCTCCATGCCGATGGACTTTTAGAGTCTCTTGATTATGAATCGTTTGACACGTGCGAACCATGCCTCTTGGGCAAAATGACCAAGACTCCGTTCTCCGGAACAATGGAGCGAGCAACCAACTTGTTGGAAATCATACATACCGATGTATGCGGTCCAATGAGCGTTGAGGCTCGCGGAGGATATCGTTATGTTCTCACTCTCACAGATGACTTGAGTAGATATGGGTATGTCTACTTAATGAAACACAAGTCTGAGACCTTTGAAAAGTTCAAGGAATTTCAGAATGAGGTGGAGAATCAACGTGACCGAAAGATAAAATTCTTATGATCAGATCGTGGAGGAGAATACTTAAGTCACGAATTTGGTACACACTTAAAGAAATATGGAATCGTTTCACAGCTCACGCCGCCTGGAACACCTCAGCGAAACGGTGTGTCCGAACGTCGTAATCACACTCTATTGGATATGGTGCGGTCTATGATGTCTCTTACCGATTTACCGCTATCATTTTGGGGATACGCTCTAGAGACAGCTACATTCACTTTAAATAGGGCACCGTCTAAATCCGTTGAGACGACACCGTATGAATTATGGTTTGGAAAGAAACCTAAGCTGTCGTTTCTAAAAGTTTGGGGATGCGAAGCTTATGTCAAGAAACTTCAACCTGAAAAGCTCGAACCCAAGTCGGAAAAATGCGTATTCATAGGATACCCTAAGGAAACTATAGGGTATACCTTCTACTTAAGATCCGAAGGCAAGATCTTTGTTGCCAAGAACGGATGCTTTCTGGAAAAAGAGTTTCTCTCGAAAGAAGTAAGTGGGAGGAAAGTAGAACTCGATGAAGTACTACCTCTTGAG
>NW_021199838.1:0-1042 GCF_002162155.2 Triticum dicoccoides
GGGGCATGGCTCCATGGGCGGCTCCGGCGATGCTGGAAGAAGGCAGCGGCAGCAGGCATCGCAGAAGGAGCAGGGGAGAGGCAGCCGGGGACGAGGCAAGGTGTCATTCCTCCTTGCGTGCACGGGAGGCCTGTTCGGGTGCCATCGGGAGGAGGATGAGGGGGATCGAGAAGGAGAGTGGGGTCGAGCGCGAGAGGTGGGGATCGAGCGTGGTGGCGGCGCTGGGACTGGGAGAAAGAGGTTGCGAGGGAGAGATGAGTGAACGGCCTAGGGTTAAGGTTAGGTGGGCCTGCTGTACGCTAGGCTGGAGAAGGCCCATGTGGCTGCGCTGGGTGGGTCTCTCCCTCTCTGGCAACTACTCCTTCCTTTTGATTTCTTCAACTAGAAATGAAAAGGGAAATGTACATGGAGTTTAGAGATGTCAGTGGCTAAGATGAAAAATATCTCTCCAATGCGGGGATTATGCTCGATTAAGTAAAATTGGTCTGGGTATTCTTTTTGGAGACATGGATTTAAAACAAGTTTGAATTAGGTTCAAACTTGAGTTAAATTCTAGCCCAACGAAATCAATTTCAATTGAGCTGAAAATTGCTAGAGAGGTTGAGGGCATGGTGGAAGATTTATAGGCAAATAATGAACATTATTTGGGGGCGGAAAAGTGTCACTCGAGTAAATGGCTAAATTTTGAAAGAAGGAAGAAGGAGATGGGGTTTGCTTGGATATGGATTAACTTGGAGGTTGAAGATGCCAACAGCAAGGGAGATGAAGAGAAAGAGATCACAACATAACATACACAATTAAAATGCACATGCAACAACAAACAAGATGATCATGATGCAATGCAATAAAATGACAAGAGGCGCAACAAAATCATGAAGCATACAACAAAGCAAGATGATCATGATGCAAGAAGGAAAATATGGCAATGGCATTCATCATGAACATGGCAACAAGCATATAGAAATGAAATGTGCAAAACAATTATGATAATGCAACAAACACAATACACACGGCAGCAACTAAAATAAATGGAAGACAAACT
>NW_021199839.1:0-1289 GCF_002162155.2 Triticum dicoccoides
GCAGCTGGGATTCTGGGCTGGAAAAGGAGCAAATATTAGAGACCTATTCTGCACAGCTCCAAAAGTCCTGAAACTTCACGGAAGTCATTTTCAGAATATATAAAAAATACTGAGCGCAAGATGTTCTGGAGGGGGGCCATACCCTGCCCACGAGGGTGGGGGCGCGCCCTACCACCCTGGGATGCCCCCTGCCCCGTGGCTCCCCTGGTGGCCCTCCGATGCCCATCTTCTGCTATATGGAGTTTTTCGATGAGGAAAAAATTATAAGCAAGCTTTCGGGACGAGACTCCGCCGCCACGAGGCGTATCCTTGGCGGATCCAATCTAGGGCTCCAGCAGAGCTGTTCTGCCGGGGACACTTCCCTCCGGGAGGGGGAAATCATCACCATCATCATCACCAACGATCCTCTCATCGGGAGGGGGTCAATATCCATCAAAATCTTCACCAGCACCATCTCCTCTCAAACCCTATTTCATCTCTTGTATCCAATTCTTGTCTCTAAGTCTGGGATTGGTACCTGTGGGTTGCTAGTAGTGTTGATTAGTCCTTGTAGTTGATGTTAGTTGGTTTATTTGGTGGAAGATCATACGTTCAGATCCTTTATGCATATTAATACTCCTCTGATTATGAACATGAATATGCTCTGTGAGTAGTTACGTTTGTTCCCGAGGACATGGGAGAAGTCTTGCTATTAGTAGTCATGTGAATTTGGTATTCGTTCGATATTTTTATGAGATGTATGTTGTCTCTCCTCTAGTGGTGTTATGTGAACGTCGACTACATGACACTTCACCACTATTTGGGACTAGAGGAAGGCATTGGGAAGTAATAAGTAGATGATGGGTTGCTAGAGTGACAGAAGCTTAAACCCTAGTTTATGCGTTGCTCCGTAAGGGCCTGATTTGGATCCATATGTTTCATGCTATGGTTAGGTTTACCTTAATACTTTTGTTGTAGTTGCGGATGCTTGCAATAGAGGTTAATCATAAGTGGGATACTTGTCCAAGTAAGGGCAGTTCCCAAGCACCGGTGCACCCACATATCAGGTTATCAAAGTACCGAACGCGAATCATATGATCATGATGAAACCTAGCTTGACGATAATTCCCATGTGTCCCCGGGAGCGCTTTTCTCTATATAAGAGTTTGTCCAGGCTTGTCCTTTGCTACAAAAAGGATTGGGCCACCTTGCTGCACTTTATTTACTTTTGTTACTTGTTGCTTGTTACCAATTATCTTATCACAAAACTATCTGTTACCTATAATTTCAGTGCTTGCAGAGAATACCTT
>NW_021199840.1:0-658 GCF_002162155.2 Triticum dicoccoides
CGTCAGTTCATCTGTCTCCTCAAGAGCAGACAACCACCTCATCTTCACCACTGTGGCTAACACTACTAGAAAAGGGGGCAAAGGTCCAGGCCAGGTCAGCCCATTAGTCCCGGTTCAGTCCAGAACCGGGACCCATGGGTGCATTGGACCCGGTTCGTGAGCCCCGGGGGCCGGCCGGGCCACGTGGGCCATTGGTCCAGGTTCGTCTGGACCTTTTGGTCCCGGTTAGTAGGACGAACCGGGACCAATGGGCCTCGCTCCTGGCCCACCACCATTGGTCCCGGTTGGTGGCTCGAACCGGGACCAACGGCTAAATAATGCAGAAAACAAAACAAAAAAACTGGAAATAAAAATAAAAATAGCAACAATAAGTATTTTGTTGCAAGTAGAAATAAAATAAAATAAATAAAGCAAGAAAGAAAACAAAACAACAAAAAAAGTGTTTTCAAATTTGAAAACTAATGACACTAACTGAAAGTTTATAATATTTTCTTTTGTGATAATTCTTTTTGCTTTTAATGTTTTGAACAAAATTCTAATTACTTATTTATTTTCTTTTATGATAATTCTTTTTGCTATTAAAGTTAATAATGAAATTCTAATTACTTATTTATTTTCTTTTATGATAATTCTTTTTGTTTTTAATGTTTTGAGCAAA
>NW_021199841.1:0-1247 GCF_002162155.2 Triticum dicoccoides
GGACAGAATCGGCCAAAACTGCCAGTCTTGATGACCGACACGTAAGCGCACCTTGGGCTTCAACAACTATGGAAATCTCTTCGGGACCCCAAAACAGTGAGTAATAATCCAAGATACGGGTCAGAATCGGCCAAAACTGCGAGTGTTGATGAGCGACACATAAACGCACCACAGGGTTCGTTAACCATGGAAACCACCCCAGGACCCCAAAACAATGAGTAATAGTCCATGAAATGGGCCACAATTGGCCAAAGCTGCCAGTGTGGATGACCGACACGTAAGCGGACCTTGGGGTTCAACAATTATGGAAATTGCTTCGTTACCCGAAAACGGTGAGTAATAATCAATGAAACGGGCCAGAATCGGCCTAAACTGTCAGTGTTGATGACCGACACATAAACGCACCACATGGTTCGTTAACCATGGAAACCACTTCGGGACCCCAAAACAGTGAGTAATAGTCCATGAAACGGCCCAAAATCGGCCAAAACTGCTAGTGTCGATGACCGACACGTAAGCGCACCTTGGGGTTCAACAACTATAGAAATCGCTCCGGGACCCCAAAACAGTGAGTAATCCAAGAAATGGGCCAGAACTGGCCAAAACTGCCAGTGTTGATGACCGACACGTAAACGCACCACAGGGTTCGTTAACCATGGAAACCACTCCGGGACCCCGAAATACTGAGTGGTAGTCCATGAAACGGGCCAGAATCGGCCAAAACTGCCAGTCTTGATGACCGACACGTAAGCGCACCTTGGGCTTCAACAACTATGGAAATCTCTTCGGGACCCCAAAACAGTGAGTAATAATCCAAGATACGGGTGAGAATCGGCCAAAACTGCGAGTGTTGATGACCGACACATAAACGCACCACAGGGTTCGTTAACCATGGAAACCACCCCAGGACCCCAAAACAATGAGTAATAGTCCATGAAATGGGCCACAATTGGCCAAAGCTGCCAGTGTGGATGACCGACACGTAAGCGGACCTTGGGGTTCAACAATTATGGAAATTGCTTCGTTACCCGAAAACGGTGAGTAATAATCAAAGAAACGGGCCAGAATCGGCCTAAACTGTCAGTGTTGATGACCGACACATAAACGCACCACATGGTTCGTTAACCATGGAAACCACTTCGGGACCCCAAAACAGTGAGTAATAGTCCATGAAACGGCCCAAAATCGGCCAAAACTGCCAGTGTCGATGACCGACACGTAAGCGCACCTTGGGGTTCAACAACTAT
>NW_021199842.1:0-1498 GCF_002162155.2 Triticum dicoccoides
TTTGACCACGGGATCTAGCCCTTTGACTTTGCACGGACGGGCTTTGACCAGTGGACCTCCCCACCCGGTTGTGTTAGGTCAGCCCATAGGAACACTTTGGAGCAACATCCGGGCCAGACCCACAGCAAGATCCCCTCCGTGTAGACCCCATGCGTCCGTTTCCCCCCTCCAGGTGCCAGCGGCAGCGCCGTCCGTGAGGGGGGGCACATCCCGGACACGCGTGCCGGGCGTTTGCAACCGCCACAACACTTCCAGACTTGTGAGAGGCCGCCTACGCAAGATTTGGCGGCATGCTACCCCCCGGAGGCCACCGGCCAGAGCCGTAGACGCGCGAAGGGCAATCCGCGTAGAGGGAATTTTTCGGATACTATTCCATCACCAAAAATTATGAAAAAATACCATCGTTCCTATAGCACATGTGCCCACGTCGTGCAAAAAAACTCTTGATTTTATCGCGCTCCGAGTATTTAGTAATATTGACGCCGCATCGTTACCGCAGAATGTCTACTACCGTGTCATCACCGTCCGTGAGGGGGGGGGGGCACACACCGGAGACGCGTCCCGCCTCTTCGGACCTGCCACCACACCACCGCGCATGTATGAGGGCCCGGTGCGATGCTCCGGTGGCATTGCTACCCCCCAGTGCCCCCGTCCCGCCTAACCCTGTAGCGTTTGACCACGGGATCTAGCCCTTTGACTTTGCACGGACGGGCTTTGACCAGTGGACCTCCCCACCCTGTTGTGTTAGGTCAGCCCATAGGAACACTTTGGAGCAACATCCGGGCCAGACCCACAGCAAGATCCCCTCCGTGTAGACCCCACGCGTCCGTTTCCCCCCTCCAGATGCCGGCGGCAGCGCCGTCCATGAGGGGGGGCACACCCCGGACACGCGTGCCGGGCGTTTGCAACCGCCACAACACTTCCAGACTTGTGAGAGGCCGCCTACGCAAGATTTGGCGGCATGCTAGCCCCCGGAGGCCGCCGGCCACAGCCGTAGACGCACGAAGGGCAATCTGCGTAGAGGGAATTTTTCGAATACTTCGCCATCACCAAAAATTATGAAAAAATACCATCGTTCCTATAGCACATGTTCCCACGTCGTGCAAAAAAACTCATGATTTTATCGCGCTCCGAGTATTTAGTAATATTGACGCCGCATCGTTACCGCAGAACGTCTACTACCGTGTCATCGCCGTCCGTGAGGGGGGGCCACGCACCAGAGACGCGTCCCGCCTCTTCGGACATGCCACCACACCACCCCGCATGTATGAGGGACCGGTGCAACACTCCGGTGGCATTGCTACCCCCAGTGCCCCCGTCCTGCCTAACCCTGTAGCGTTTGACCACGGGATCTAGCCCTTTGACTTTGCATGGACGGGCTTTGACCAGTGGACCTCCCCACCCGGTTGTGTTAGGTCAGCCCATAGGAACACTTTGGAGCAACATCCGGGCCAGACCAACAGCAAGATCCCCTCCGTGTAGACCCCACGCGTCCATT
>NW_021199843.1:0-1043 GCF_002162155.2 Triticum dicoccoides
GCAAAACTTGAGAAAGTCTTCATGAACCACCGGTAGGATTTGGAAAGAACGAATGAATTAAAATGATAATCAAGGAAAAAGAATCTTGAACGAACCACCGTAAGAATTCGAAAATGACTGATGAAAGAGACTGAATCACCGGGAAGAATTAGAAGAACAAATATGCTAGAGGGGATTTAGATGCAAAAGAACAAAGAGATCATGAGCTGATTAAGGAACACTTGAACGAAGCACCGGAATAATTGCATAACGGAAACTAAAATGTGAGGACGAAGAATTCTTCTGGAATGATGGCCTCCGGTGAAAAGAAACAGAAATCAACTCCTGACATACTCCGGATGGGTGAAAAGAATTGCACAACTGGAAACAATTTGATAACATCGAGCTAGCACCGCGAATCTTTCGGAGAATGGACAAGATTTAAGGGAAACTCTTCTTCGGTCTTCAAATGACGATGGGAAACACCATCAAAATTACTGAGATACTCTGGGAGAATGAAAAACAAAGATGTTGAGCCAACAATGAAAATGATTTGAAATTGATCTTGGAAAAGATTTGACTGATGAAATTCATACTTACGTCAACTTCGTAAAAGGATTAGGAATGGCTCCGGAATAATTAGAAGAGTCAGCTAAGATCCTGGGAAAAGACCCGTGGGTTAGGGCCCACTGAAAAGAAACACCATTGGAAAGGATTGTTGAAAGAGAAAATGATGCGCCAGAACAGTTGAAATATTTGAATGAGGTGACAACCTCGAATTAGTTCAAACACAGACGAATCTCCTGAGATGTCTTCCGAACTCCGAAATGATTGAATGGCGAGAGGCAAACGAGCAAGGAGAACACTTGATCCAAGGAAAAGAATATAATCACTACCGAAAATTAAAATTGAATCCACCGGAGAAGAAAAGAGATGAAGAATGTCGAACGAAACGAGAATTCACCGGTTGAAATAATTGAGGAAAGACTGAAGAGGCTCCACACGAATGAAAAAGCTTCTCGAAAAAAAACTCAGACTCCGGGAAGAAACGGGGTGGGAGGGCG
>NW_021199844.1:0-1031 GCF_002162155.2 Triticum dicoccoides
AGGCTTAGGTCCAGACTTGGGTTTCTTCACTTGAGCAGCAACTTGTTTGCCGTTCCTTTTGAAGTTCCCCTTCTTCTTCCCTTTGCCCCTTTTCTTGAAACCAGTGGTCTTGTTGACCATCAACACTTGATGCTCCTTTTTGATTTCTACCTCCGCGGCTTTCAGCATCGCGAAGAGCTCGGGAATAGTCTTGTTCATCCCTTGCATATTATAGTTCATCACAAAGCTCTTGTAGCTTGGTGGCAGTGATTGGAGAATTCTGTCAATGACGCTATCATCCGGAAGATTAACTCCCAGTTGAATCAAGTGATTATTATACCCAGACATTTTGAGTATATGCTCACTGACAGAACTGTTCTCCTCCATCTTGCAGCTGTAGAACTTATTGGAGACTTCATATCTCTCAATCCGGGCATTTGCTTGAAATATTAACTTCAACTCCTGGAACATCTCATATGCCTCATGACGTTCAAAATGTCGTTGAAGACCCGGTTCTAAGCCGTAAAGCATGGCACACTGAACTATAGAGTAGTCATCAGCTTTGCTCTGCCAGACGTTCTTAACGTCGTCAGTTGCATCAGCAGCAGGCCTGGCACCCAGCGGTGCTTCCAGGATGTAACTCTTCTGTGCAGCAATGAGGATAATCCTCAGGTTACGGACCCAGTCCGTGTAATTGCTACCATCATCTTTCAATTTTGTTTTCTCAAGGAACGCATTAAAATTCAACGGAACAACAGCACGAGCCATCTATCTACAAACAAACATAGACAAGCAAAATACTATCAGGTACTAAGTTCATGATAAATTTAAGTTCAATTAATCATATTACTAAAGAACTCCCACTTAGACAGACATCTCTCTAGTCATCTAAGTGATTACGTGATCCAAATCAACTAAACCATGTCCGATCATCACGTGAGATGGAGTAGTTTCAATGGTGAACATCTCTATGTTGATCATATCTACTATATGATTCACGCTCGACCTTTCGGTCCCCGTGTTCCGAGGCCATATCTGTATATGCTAGGCTC
>NW_021199845.1:0-840 GCF_002162155.2 Triticum dicoccoides
ACGTCATCATCACAGTAACTAATTAAGCCTCTCTCGGCCGAGGACTTCATCTCCTTGCCTTTGACTGGGCATCCCTGACGCCCTACATGTTTTCGCAGGGCGCCGCCGACGTTCCGTGCACTCTCCTCCACTTCGTGAACAACGAGTTGGTCGATGTCGCCAAGGGCAAAATCGTTCAACCGGGCAACCCCTTGTTCCACGGTACCCAGATGCCACCCAACTTGTTTAGGGTTCAACTGGTTCGGGTGCTGCCAGGCTGCGACGACTTGTTACCTCCGATTCGACCCGTCGGGGCCGACGATGATGACGTGATGACCCTCAGCGCCTGCCTGAGCTGGCCCCTGCTTTGGCCGAAGAGCCAGATTCGTTTGGGGGCGGGGGACACCACCCAAAGAAAACACCGCCAGTCGTGCCGGCGCCAAGTCGGCCCCATGGCAAGACCGCCGTAACGGTGCCGGACATCCCTATGCCACTGGATCCAAACATGCATATGGCACAGGATCAGAACGACGACGACGACGACGATGATACATTTGGCAACGTCGATCAGTACTTTGCCGAGCATGGGTACGATGGCGACTTCATGGGGCCTCCTTCTCAAGAACCAAACCCAACAAAAGACGTGTGCGATCTAGCTCGTACCGCGGAGAAGCCAAGTTGCAACAGGCGCCGTCTGGCGTTCAGCTCTCAGGAGACGCCTCCAGCTGCCGACTTCACCGAGCCTCAGATAGGCGAGGTGCGAAATATTATCAGCCCCAACACACTCAAGAAGGCGGTCTGTGAGCAGAACTCGGTCCCATTACAGGAGAAGAAGAAGGCACGCAAAAGAAAGACTAAGAA
>NW_021199846.1:0-1036 GCF_002162155.2 Triticum dicoccoides
AGTTGGTGTTCCCGCCATCCTTCTTCAATATTATGACGCACCTCCTGGTTCACCTAGTCGAAGAGATTTTCGTTCTCGGTCCTGTATTTCTACACAATATGTTCCCCTTCGAGAGGTTCATGGGAGTATTAAAGAAATATGTTCGTAACCGTGCTAGGCCAGAAGGAAGCATCGCCAAGGGCTATGGAAATGAGGAGGTAATTGAGTTTTGTGTTGACTTTGTTCCTGACCTTAAGCCGATTGGTCTTCCTCGATCGCGGCACGAGGGGAGACTAAGTGGAAAAGGCACGATCGGAAGGAAATCAACGATATGTATGGACGGCCATTCTCTGACTGAAGCACACCACACTGTACTGACCAATTCCAGCTTGGTGGCTCCGTACTTTGAAAAACACAAGAATATTTTACGCTCGGACAACTCGGGGAAGCCTGAATCCTGGATTAGGAAGGCCCACATGGAGACTTTCGGCAGTTGGTTGAGAAAACATTTAATGAATGACAATGATGTTGTAGATCAGCTGTACATGTTGGCCAAGACACCATCTTCGACTATAATGACTTTCCAAGGGTACGAGATAAATGGGAATACACTTTACACGATCGCCCAAGATAAAAAGAGCACCAACCAAAACAGTGGTGTCCGCTTTAATGCAGCAACCGAGAATGGGCAAAAGGTCACATATTATGGTTACATAGAGGAGATATGGGAACTTGACTATGGACCCTCCTTTAAGGTCCCTTTGTTCCGGTGCAAATGGTTCAAGCTAACAGGAGGTGGGGTAAAGGTGGACCAGCAATACGGAATGACAATGGTGGATTTCAACAATCTTGGTTACCTTGACGAACCATTCGTCCTAGCGAAAGATGTCGCTCAGGTTTTCTATGTGAAGGACATGAGTAGCAAACCGAGGAAACGGAAAGATAAGAAAACGATCAGTACATCATGCGATGATCCAAAGCGCCACATTGTTCTTTCAGGGAAAAGAAACATCGTGGGAGTGGAGGACAAGACAGACATGTCAGAAGATTATAATAT
>NW_021199847.1:0-6357 GCF_002162155.2 Triticum dicoccoides
ACTCTGTCTTTGTTCAGAGGCGAAGACTAACCTGCATTTTGTAGCCAGTTTTGAGCAGATCAGCAGCTAGTTATACTCTCTGTACATCAATGAGTCATTACTGTTCGACCTATATATGCTGGGAAGAAGAACTGCTTCTGCTGCAGTATTATGGTTCCACTTTTTCTGAAGATCGGTGCTTGTTATAGCATTTGCAGAAGCCACTCTGTAAATATATAAGAAAAAGAACAAGGATACTTCTGAAAAACATAAATTTGGTTCGCTGCTGATCTCAAGATAGTGGTCAGACAAATGAAAGTTAAGGATGCAGAGTCCCGTTAGGTTAGGTGTCATTGACTGCGTGCACAAGGCAAAGCTGGCATTTGGGTTCTGGACAGGAACTCATGATTCAGACAAATGACAAAAGATGTGTAACAGAGATGCGTGACTTTTAAATTCAGTACCTGAAGTTCCTTTAATTCTCTGGAAATCCGAAGTGTAGTGATGGGTGACTTCGCGGTTAAGTTTCGGGTCAGGTCCAAAGCTGATGGGTTTAACTGGGCTCTGGTGGCGGTTTATGGTGCCGCGCAACCCGAGCTTAAACCGAAGTTTTTGGCGGACCTTGTCCGAATCTGCGGATCCGAGTAGCTCCCAATTTTAGTTGGAGGTGACTTCAACATCATTAGAAGGAGAGACGAAAAGAATAATGATAATTTTGATGGCAGATGGTCGTTTATGTTCAATACCATTATTGAAAGCTTGGATCTGAGAGAGATAGAGCTTTCCGGTAGAAAATTTACCTGGGCTAATGCTTTGCCATATCCGACGTATGAGAAGCTTGATCGAGTCCTCGCGAGTGTCGAGTGGGAATAGAAGTTCCCTCTCGTAACTGTTCAGGCTCTCTCGCACGAAATATCGGATCACACACCTTTATTCATGGACTCAGGACAGCCAAACCACGTGGGAAACAAAAACACCTTTTCTTTCGAGCTGGCATGGTTTGAACGAGAAGGTTTCTTGGATCCGATTGCTAAGGAATGGGCTAAGGATGCAGGAGGTGCGACTTCTGTCGAGCGTTGGCAGAATAAGATTAGGCATTTGAAAAGTTTCCTACGGGGATGGGCTAAACACCTTAGTGGGGTCTATAATGTTGAAAAGGAAAGGCTCCTCTTTATGATTCAGACCCTAGATATAAAAGTCGAATCCATGATCTTGCAAGCCGCAGAGCTCCAGGATAAGCTGGATGTGGAGATGAGGTTGAAAGAACTTCTCCGCGACAAAGAATTGAAGTGGGCGTTGCGGGCTAAGGTCCGCAATGTGGTCCAGGGGGACGCAAACACTCAATTCTTCCACTTGATTGCTAATGGCAAGCACAGAAAGAAGAGGATCTTTCAGCTTGAGCAAGATGAAGGAACCATTGTAGGGCAGGACAACCTGAAACTTTACATCATCAAGTATTATAAGCAGTTATTTGGACCTCCGGAGGATAGTTGTGTGTCCCTCGATGAGTCCAGGATTGAGGATGTGCCTCAACTAACTGCTAATGATAATGATATTCTGGTTGCCCCGTTCTCTGAGAAGGAGGTGTTTGATGCTATAGCGCAGATGAAAAACAATAAGGCTCCCGGGCCCGATGGATTCCCGACGGAGTTTTACAAAAAGTGTTGGCATATTATGAAGGGGTATTTGATACCAATGTTCCATGATCTTTTCTCTGGACAGCTTCAGTTATTTCACTTAAATTTTGGAACAACAACACTGCTTCCTAAGAAAACGGATGCTGTGAGAATCGAGCAGTTCAGGCTGATCTGCCTTCTCAATGTTAGTTTCAAAATTTTCACCAAGGTTGGGACTAATCGGCTCACACAGATTGCGCATTCTGTGGTGCAGCATTCACAAACTGCTTTCATGCCGGACAGAAACATCCTAGAAGGGGTGATGGTCCTTCACGAAACGCTCCATGAAATTCACTCCAAAAAATTGGATGGAGTCATTTTTAAGGTGGATTTCGAGAAAGCGTATGATAAAGTAAAATGGCCATTCCTACAACAGGCATTGTGTATGAAAGGTTTTGATGAAGCATGGCGCCGCCAGGTAGAATCTTATACGCAAAAAGGGAGTGTTGGAATTAAAGTGAATGACGAGATATGTCATTATTTCCAGACACATAAGGGCCTGAGACAATGAGATCCGATGTCCCCTATCCTGTTCAACATTGTCGTTGATATGTTGGCAATTATGATAGGAAGGGCTAAGGAGGCTGGTCAAGTGGGTGGCCTGGTACCTCATCTCGTTGACGGAGGTGTGTCCATCCTTCAGTACGCCGATGATACAATCATCTTTATGGAGCATGACTTGGCCAAAGCAAGAAATATGAAGCTAGTGTTATGCTTATTTGAACAATTGACCGGGTTAAAGATTAACTTTCGCAAAAGCGAGTTGTTCTGCTTTGGTAGAGCCAATGACGAATAAGAGGCATATAGGCAATTGTTTGGGTGCGATTTGGGGGCATTACCTTTCACTTATTTAGGAATACCAATCCACCATCATAAGCTGACAAACAGAGAATGGAAGTGCATCGAAGACCGATTTGAAAAGAAACCGAGCTGCTGGAAGGGCAAGCTCATGTCATATGGAGGCCGATTAATTCTGATAAATTTGGTTCTCACGAGTATGCCTATGTTTCTTTTGTCGTTCTTCGAAGTCCCGGTTGGAGTTAGGAAACAAGTGGACTTTTATCGCTCACTATTCTTTTGGCAGGGTGATGAACTAAAAATAAAATACCGTTTAGCCAAATGTGATATCATTTGTAGACCGAAAGACCAAGGGGGTTGTCGGTGTCAAAACCGGCGGATCTCGGGTAGGGGGTCCCGAACTGTGCGTCTAGGCGGATGGTAACAGGAGACGTGGGACACGATGTTTTACCCAGGTTCGGGCCCTCTTGATGGAGGTAAAACCCTACGTCCTGCTTGATTAATATTGATGATGTGTGTTATAAGAGTAGATCTACCACGAGATCAAGGAGAATAAACCCTAGAAGCTAGCCTATGGTATGATTGTTGTTCGTCCTACGGACTAGAGCCATCCGACATCCGAAGTCTTCAATCTTGTATCTTCATAGTCTTGGAGTCCGGCCGATGATGATAGTCCGGCTATCCGGACACCCCCTAGTCCGGGACTCCCTCAGTAGCCCCTGAGCCAGGCTTCAATGACGAGGAGTCCGGCGCGCATATTGTCTTCGGCATTGCAAGGCGGGTTCCTTCTCCGAATAATTTATAGAAGATTGTGAACACCAGGATAGTGTCCGGCTCTGCAAAAATAATTTCCACATACCACCGTAGAGAGAATAATATTTACACAAGTTCAATCTGCTGACGTATTTGATGGTGTGACGTCACACCACTACCAAGCCTTTTACTTAAATCATTTTTATTGTACCACCTCAGCACGTTTAGCGAAGCGGTTTCCTTGGCACGTCTTGTCGAAGCAGAGATCGTGTTCCCCTTATTCCGGGATTCCCATAAATACGGACGTGGGTAACCCAACCGTGCCCGTTGCCACGCCCCCTCCATCGAAGGCGGGTTCCAAACGGTCATGGGGACGGCTCTCGGTATTCTTCCTCTTTATAATGAGACCAAGGCCAGTTCCTTTTCTTCAATCCTTAATCGAATCCGCCCCTCGCCCCCGAGTTCCAACACCCAGGGCTCCAGATTCGGGTACCTTCGACCTTCAACAATGTCCGGCTCCGATCTACAGGGCCGGTGGATGCCCTCCTCCGTCACGGAAGAGGACGTGTTAAAGCTGAGAGACGCCAGGTACTTGACCTACGAGATTTCGCATAGGTTGCCTGCCCGAGGGCAAGTTATTCCTACTCCCGAGCCCGGCGAGAGCGTTGTGTTCGTGTCTCACCTCCGTCGTGGTTTAGGCTTCCCGACGGACCCCTTCGTGAGGGGGCTCATATTTTACTACGGGCTGGAATTCCATGACTTGGCTCCGGAGTCCATCCTCCACATCTCATCGTTTATTGTCGTTTGCGAAGCCTTTCTCCACACTACCCCTCACTTCGGCTTGTGGCTCAAAACCTTCAATGTGGAGCCGAAGATGATTGAGGGGCGTCAGGCAGAGTGCGGAGGGGCGGTCATAAGCAAGAGGGCCGATGCTCCATGGCCCGAGGGCTCTTTTCAGGAGGAGCTCGGCTTGTGGCAACAGGAGTGGTTCTATATCACCGCTCCCAGGGGCAGCAGGCAGAGGCCGCCGCCCGTTTTCCGCTCGGGCCCTCCACAACAGTTGACGTCATGGGTCAACAAGGGGCGTGACTGGGGGCCGTCCAAAGACGTACCCCTGTTGCAGGACCAGATTCGAGGCCTCCAAGAAAGGGAGATCAATCTAGTCGCAGTGGTACAGGTTATGCTGATCCGGCGCCTACTGCCCTGCAAACGTCGCCCCCTCCGACTGTGGGAATTTAATCCGGAGGGACCACGAGCTCTTCAACACTTCGTGGGTTTGACACCCGCGGAGATGTACAAACTGTTCTTCGGATCGCAGGAGATGCGTCCGAACTTGACCGAGGATGCTGGCCTAAGCTGCAATTGCCCGGATACTCAAGTAAGTAGCCCTGTGTCCGGACACATTGTCCATCAATTTATCGTGAGTTTGCCTTTTGACCAACTATCCCTTGGACAGGAGTGGATAACGCAAGCAAAACTGATACGGTGTCCGACACCCCTCCCTGAGACCACACAGGATCCCGTGTTAATCAAAATGTTGGAGGTTGCATCTTCAAAGGAGGGCGAAGGGGGGCACAGGGGAACTACCACCTCTGCCAAGGAGGCCATTAATAAGGGAGGAATTGAGAGTCCCTCCTTCCAGGGGGAGAAGAGGACAGCTTCTGAAGACCCGGAGGCCAAGTCCTCAAAGCGGGGAAAGAAATCTGTACCGGAAGGTCCTGTGCCGGGAAGAGCCCCGGCCGTACTGTCTCCTCGGAGGAATCAGCCCTCCAGCGAGCCGTAAGTAATAAGGGGAAATTTTGTAATAGTGGGCACCCCTGCTTAATTTCTGAGGATAACCGAAGTTTTCATCTTGTAGTTCGGATCTTAGCCTGTCTCAGCACAGCTCATCTTCGGGAGACCTTCGTCCGGAGATGATGGAGAGTGAAACACCTCCATCTACTGCCCCATCGTGCGGGGCGGACGACCTTGAGGTGTCGTCGCGGAGGGTCTCCCCGAATCCGGCGGGGCCAGAGAGTTCGGCACCCAGTGGAGTACGGCTGGTGGAGCTGCAGGATTTGCTTAAGAGGGAGTCTATCTCAGAAGATCACCGCACATTAATGAGTAAGGTGATTGAAAAGATCTTGTCCGCCGAGAGCGGGTTGTGTGAGGCCGTCGGAAGCTTGCTGACGGGTTTTGAGGTACGCAAAAAATGATATACCTTTTGACAGTTTTGCACATAAAGTGCGCCCTGTATAGATAGTAGCCCCTGAGACTTGGTATGCTGTCGAAAGCGATAGCGTGCCAAGGATCATAATCTCAGTTATAGAATGTCGCCTTTCCTATGCAGGTGGCGGAACGTTCGGTGGCCAGCCGGACTGATGGAGCTGCCGAACTGAAGAGGCAACTCGATGTTGCGGATGCGGACATCTCGCTGGTCAATAAACGACTTGATGAGTCACAAGGTATGTGGTTGCTCCGCGGTCGCCTAGTAAGGGAGCTGACGCCCGTTCCTTACAATTTGTATGCTTGATGCAGATGGTGCTACTGCTGTGGAAGACCTTCGAGCAGAACTTGTTCGGGCCAAGGAGCAAGCCAGAAAAAGCGAGGCGACTGCCTTGAAGGCAGCGGAAGAGCTAGAAGCCGAGAAGGCTCCTCACTGCTGAAGCAGGGAGGAGATGGCCGGAATGGCCGCGGAATTAAAAGTTGCTACCGACCGCCAGGAGGTTCTTGAGAGAGAACGCCGAGCGGAGCAAGAGGACCTGAAGAAGGCCGACGCCGAAGCCAAGGATGCCCGAAGTAAGATGCGGGCTATGAAGGAGGAACTGCGTCAGGTCGGAGACATTGTGGCTGGAAAGCCCTTTATGCTCCGTAGGAAGTTCACGGATCCAAAGTATGCTCAGCTGGGCCGTTTGTATGGTGCGGAGGATCCTTATCTGGACTTGGCAGCGAGTGCGGCGGACGCAGTCGTGCACTTCCGAAGCCAGAAGGATCACGAAATGGAAGAGCTTTTCTGGTCTCAATTCCATAGTCCGGAGCGTCCACTTCCGTTGAGTGATCGGCTGGTTGAGTGGGCTGAGCTTAACAGATTGTCCGGACTTGCCATGACGGATGTGGTCGCTCATCTGTGGCCGGGAAGGCCCAAGCCGAAGAGTTATTTTGGCTTGTTGCA
>NW_021199849.1:0-1757 GCF_002162155.2 Triticum dicoccoides
TAACGATATCCTCCGCGAGCCTCAACGCTCATTGGACCGCACACATCGGTATGTATGATTTCCAACAAGTTGGTTGCTCGCTCCATTGTTCCGGAGAACGGAGTCTTGGTCATTTTGCCCAAAAGGCATGGTTCGCACGTGTCAAACGATTCATAATCAAGAGACTCTAAAAGTCCATCGGCATGGAGCTTCTTCATGCGCTTGACACCAATGTGACCAAGGCGGCAGTGCCACAAGTATGTGGGACTATCGTTATCAACTTTAAATCTTTTGGCATCTACACTATGAACATGTGTAATATTACGCTCGAGATTCATTAAGAATAAACCATTGACCATCGGAGCATGACCATAAAACATATCTCTCATATAAATCGAACAACCATTATTCTCAGACTTAAATGAGTAGCCATCTCGTATTAAACGAGATCCAGATACAATGTTCATGCTCAAACTTGGCACTAAATAGCAATTATTAAGGTTCAAAACTAATCCCGTAGGTAAATGTAGAGGCAGCGTGCCGACGGCAATCACATCGACTCTGGAACCATTCCCGACGTGCATCGTCACCTCGTCCTTCGCCAGTCTCCGTTTATTCCGCAGCTCCTGCTGTGAGTTACAAATATGAGCAACGGCACCGGTATCAAATACCCAGGAGTTACTACGAGTACTGGTAAGGTACACATCAATCACATGTATATCAAATATACCTTTGGTGTTACCGGCCTTCTTATCTGCTAAGTATTTGGGGCAGTTCCGCTTCCAGTGACCCTTCCCCTTGCAATAAAAGCACTCAGTCTCAGGCTTGGGTCCATTCTTTGACTTCTTCCCGGTAACTGGCTTACCAGGCGCGGCAACATCTTTGCCGTCCTTCTTGAAGTTCTTCTTACCCTTGCCCTTCTTGAACTTAGTGGTCTTATTGACCATCAACACTTGATGTTCTTTCTTGATTTCAGCCTCTGCTGACTTCAACATCGAGAACACTTCAGGAATGGTCTTTTCCATCCCCTGCATGTTGTAGTTCATCACAAAGCTCTTGTAGCTTGGTGGGAGCGACTGGAGGATTCTGTCAATGACCGCCTCATCTAGGAGGTTAATGTTCAGCTGGGTCATACGGTTGTGCAACCCAGACATCTTCAGGATGTGCTCACTGACAGAACTGTTTTCCTCCATCTTACAACTGTAGAACTTGTTGGAGACATCATATCTCTCGACCCGGGCATGAGCTTGAAAAACTAGTTTCAGCTCTTCGAACATCTCATATGCTCCGTGGTGCTTAAAACGCTTTTGGAGCCCCGGTTCTAAGCTGTAAAGCATGCCGCACTGAACGAGGGAGTAATCATCAGCACGAGACTGCCAAGCATTCATAATGTCTTGGTTCTCTGGGACGGGAGCGTCACCTAGCGGTCCTTCTAGGACATATTGTTTCCTGGCAGCTATGAGGATGATCCTCAGGTTCCGGACCCAGTCCGTATAGTTGCTGCCATCATCTTTCAGCTTGGTTTTCTCTAGGAACGCGTTGAAGTTCATGTTGACATTAGCGTTGGCCATTGATCTACAAGACATATTTGCAAAGGTTTTAGACTAAGTTCATGATAATAAAGTTCTAATCAAATTATGAACTCCCACTTAGATTAGACATCCCTCTAGTCATCTAAGTGTTACACGATCCGAGTCGACTAGCCCATGTCCGATCATCACGTGAGACGGACTAGTCATCGTCGGTGAACATTCTCATGTTGATCGTATCTTCCATAC
>NW_021199850.1:0-934 GCF_002162155.2 Triticum dicoccoides
AAGAAACCTAAGCTGTCGTTTCTAAAAGTTTGGGGATGCGATGCTTATGTCAAGAAACTTCAACCTGAAAAGCTCGAACCCAAATCGGAAAAATGCGTCTTCATAGGGTACCCAAAAGAAACTATTGGGTACACCTTCTACCTTAGATCCGAAGGCAAGATCTTTGTTGCCAAGAATGGGTCCTTTCTGGAGAAAGAGTTTCTCTCGAAAGAAGTAAGTGGGAGGAAAGTAGAGCTTGATGAAGTATTGCCTCTTGAACCGGAAAATGGCGCAACTCAAGAAAATGTTCCTGAGGTGCCAGCACCGACTAGAGAGGAAGTTAATGATAATGATCAAGATACTTCTGATCAAGCTCCTACTGAAATTCGAAGGTCCACAAGGACACGTTCCGCACCAGAGTGGTACGGCAACCCTGTCTTGGAAATCATGTTGTTAGACAACGATAAACCCTCGAACTATGAAGAAGCGATGGCGGGACCAGATTCCGACAAATGGCTAGAAGCCATGAAATCCGAGATAGGATCCATGTATGAGAATGAAGTATGGACTTTGACTGACTTGCCCGTTGAACGGCGAGCCATAGAAAATAAATGGATCTTTAAGAAGAAGACAGACGCGGATGGTAATGTGACCATCTATAAAGCTCGGCTTGTCGCTAAGGGTTATCGACAAGTTCAAGGGGTTGACTACGATGAGACTTTCTCACCGGTAGCGAAGCTGAAGTCCGTCCGAATCATGTTAGCAATTGCCGCATTCTATGATTACGAAATATGGCAAATGGACGTCAAAACGGCATTCCTTAATGGTTTCCTTAAGGAAGAATTGTATATGATGCAGCCGGAAGGTTTTGTCGATCCTAAGAATGCTGACAAAGTGTGCAAGCTCCAACGCTCGATTTATGGGCTGGTGCAAGCATCTCGAAGTTGGAACATTC
>NW_021199851.1:0-543 GCF_002162155.2 Triticum dicoccoides
GCCCCGGCCCGCGCCGCCTCGACGCCGTCGCCGCCCCGCTCCGCACCTCGCCGTCGCCGTCGCCGGCCGTACGTGAGCACCTCGCCGTCGCCTTCGCTGGCCGTACGCCGGCCACCGTCATTTTTTTGTTAGATTAATTAGATTTTTTTGTTAGGTTAGATGTGTAGTAATTTAGATATGTAGTTCATAGATTTTTTTTGTTCGATTACATTTTTTTTGTTAGATTAGATGTGCATTAATTAATTTGTTTATATTATGTTAGATTTTTTTGTTAGATTAATTAGATTTTTTTGTTAGATTAGATGTGTGTAGTAATTTAGATATGTAGTTCATAGATTTTTTTGTTAGATTAGATATTTTTTTGTTAGATTAGATGTGTAGTAATTAATTTGTTTATATTATGTTAGATTTTTTTGTTAGATTAATTAGATTTTTTTGTTAGATTAGATGTGTGTAGTAATTTAGATATATAGTTCATAGATTTTTTTGTTAGATTAGATATTTTTTTGTTAGATTAGATGTGTAGTAATTAATTTGTTTATA
>NW_021199852.1:0-1207 GCF_002162155.2 Triticum dicoccoides
TCTGAAATAAACCCTGACTTTATAGAGGCTGGCGTAAACGAACCTTCACCTTTAAATCCCTGAAATTGATACTCTAACTTCTAGATCCCGGTCTATTCTAACCCTACGCATGTTTGGCTCATAGGGAAAAGAAACAATCTCAGCCGGGTTCATCCGCTACCCTCACTGACGGTATGGGGCCACAAGCCACTTTAATCTCTTCCCTCTTATCTTCTTCTTCCTCTATCCTCTCTTCTCCACTGCCGATCCCTTTTTCCTCTTCTACTAGGTTCGCCGAGCCGCGCACTTGTTGGCGCCGACAGCCGAGATGACCCTGTCTGGGCCGACGACTGGAGATGGCGGCTGCTGCACATGGAGCTCGGACATGGAGCTGGCCATCTAGCACGGGGCCATGGTGTTGGCGTCCAATTGATGTCCGCTGAGATGAGCGACGCGCAGGCAAGCGTGGAAACGGCCGGCGGCGCGTAGCTACGAGCAACTGCTATAAGCAGGTGCCGTCGGGCACGAAACCGAAGCACGGCTCCGTGGCTGCAAACGGTGGCGCGGGCAGCGAGCAACGCACCGGCCAACGGCGGGATGGTCCCATGGACGTGCGTACGTGCATGCGTGTGCACAGACGGACGTGAGTGTAGCCTACGGGACGTCGGCTTGGCGCTGCAGGGCTTGATGGCGTCGGCACCGTTGCCTCCAGCTCGTCCGGAATGGCGTCGACGGCCGAGCCGAGCCCGTCCCGCACGCTCATCTCGTCTGACGTACGAGTCCGCCTGCAGCACGCTGTAAAGCTTGGTGAGAAGAATCCCACAGGCATCGATGGTCATGTCGCTGACCACGGTCTCCACCGGGTCGGGCTTGTCCAGGTGTAGCACGCTGTTGAGCAGTTCGTCAGCGCGGCCGGCCGCTGCACATGGTTGGGCAGTGAACTTGTGAAGAGATGCATTTGACAGGTGGGCCTACGTAGTAAGTCGCCGTAGAAACTAATCCTGGCTTGGATCGTGCCTTTACTATTACACCAAAGAATTTTTTTAGTCATGGAGGGTCGGGATTGGCTGGGATTCGTAAATACGGGGTATCAAATTCAGGGATTCAGAGGTGAGGGTCCATTTACGTCAGCCTCTACAATCTCAGGATTTATTTCAGACTTCACTCATTTCGTTGCTTGTAGTACACCCATTTAAAATTCTCATAAATGAAAATGGATGAGAAATCG
>NW_021199853.1:0-1381 GCF_002162155.2 Triticum dicoccoides
TTCATTAGTCGCGGTTCCTACAGTTTCGCGACTAATGGGGCTGGACGGAAGCCTCTTTTTCTACCAGTGGTACGACTGAAATATAAACATTTTTACAGTATGTTCCAGATTTGCTGCTCTGAATTTCTTTGCTTGTATAATATTGTAGATACTTGTCATGTGAAATGGCTCATAACGATGCTTGCAGCTGGCACAGTAGAACATAATAATATGATGGCTTCGTTTACGGCGATGACCATCATAAGACCCTTTTTTGAGGTAAAATGAAAATATTGCCTTTTAGAGAATTGGAATTTTCTTTCCTGAGAAAAATAGTATGTTGGTGGTTGTGTTGTATCTTGTAAGCGGATAAATGACAAGTTTTCCTTGAAAGGATAGAGTACAAAATGAGGAAAAACCACTCCCCAAATTGCATATATCGGGAAGACTAGCGACAATAGTTTTCTCCGTAACCTTCCACATACCAGCAAGTGTAGCACAATGCTCGTACATAGCCATGAGACACTGGATATACTCCTCCAGTTCATATTTTTTGTGACATAACGTTTTTTTCTTTTCTGAACTGGCAGGATTTCTGCATTCATTAGGAAGAAAAGATTTCTCGGTTAATTAGTAAAAACCAAGCGAAAATCAAATTGCCCAATTATTAATTGAAACTCGGGTGAAACCATCACAATCGCTGAGCGGCACACACAGATATCCCACACACACCACTCCAAGAGGGCCTCGCCAAGACATTCACAGGCGTCATCGCTTAGACATGATGATTTGACAGATCTGAGGCTAGAATGATACTCGCTTTCTTTCCGATATTAGTTTGAGGCCTTTTCACTGGTTATCATTTTGTAAGAGCATCTCCAACAAGTGCACAAAATTTTGCGCCTTAAAACGGTTTTAGCGTGCCACTGTAGAACTTTTAGTGCGTCGGACCTAACATTGCTTTAACAAATGCCCAAAAATGCGCGCCCAAAAGAACAAGTTGTAAAGCACGCGCAATTCGGCGCCTCATATTTGCAGCAGGCGATAGCGTTTTTCAGCACGCGCCCATCCTTTTTTACGCACGCATTATTTTACAGCTTCTGGTGGAGCTGTCCGGCACCAAAAAACCTGAATTTTAGCACGCGGCCCCTAGTTTTTGGGTGCTTGGTGGAGATGCTTTAAAGCTAGTTTGTGACCATTCTGGGCTGATTGTTTGGAAATACTCCCTCCATTCACAATTATAACATATTTTGGAAATTTCAGTATGAACTACATAAGGAATAAAATGACTGGATGAGGACACAAAAATACATCTAATACATCCGAAGTAGAAAAATGTCAGAACATCTTATAATTGTAAACGGAGGGAGTACAAAACTACTCAGAGTATGATACTGTCTTT
>NW_021199853.1:1391-8651 GCF_002162155.2 Triticum dicoccoides
TTCATTAGTCGCGGTTCCTACAGTTTCGCGACTAATGGGGCTGGACGGAAGCCTCTTTTTCTACCAGTGGTACGACTGAAATATAAACATTTTTACAGTATGTTCCAGATTTGCTGCTCTGAATTTCTTTGCTTGTATAATATTGTAGATACTTGTCATGTGAAATGGCTCATAACGATGCTTGCAGCTGGCACAGTAGAACATAATAATATGATGGCTTCGTTTACGGCGATGACCATCATAAGACCCTTTTTTGAGGTAAAATGAAAATATTGCCTTTTAGAGAATTGGAATTTTCTTTCCTGAGAAAAATAGTATGTTGGTGGTTGTGTTGTATCTTGTAAGCGGATAAATGACAAGTTTTCCTTGAAAGGATAGAGTACAAAATGAGGAAAAACCACTCCCCAAATTGCATATATCGGGAAGACTAGCGACAATAGTTTTCTCCGTAACCTTCCACATACCAGCAAGTGTAGCACAATGCTCGTACATAGCCATGAGACACTGGATATACTCCTCCAGTTCATATTTTTTGTGACATAACGTTTTTTTCTTTTCTGAACTGGCAGGATTTCTGCATTCATTAGGAAGAAAAGATTTCTGGGTTAATTAGTAAAAACCAAGCGAAAATCAAATTGCCCAATTATTAATTGAAACTCGGGTGAAACCATCACAATCGCTGAGCGGCACACACAGATATCCCACACACACCACTCCAAGAGGGCCTCGCCAAGACATTCACACGCGTCATCGCTTAGACATGATGATTTGACAGATCTGAGGCTAGAATGATACTCGCTTTCTTTCCGATATTAGTTTGAGGCCTTTTCACTGGTTATCATTTTGTAAGAGCATCTCCAACAAGTGCACAAAATTTTGCGCCTTAAAACGGTTTTAGCGTGCCACTGTAGAACTTTTAGTGCGTCGGACCTAACATTGCTTTAACAAATGCCCAAAAATGCGCGCCCAAAAGAACAAGTTGTAAAGCACGCGCAATTCGGCGCCTCATATTTGCAGCAGGCGATAGCGTTTTTCAGCACGCGCCCATCCTTTTTTACGCACGCATTATTTTACAGCTTCTGGTGGAGCTGTCCGGCACCAAAAAACCTGAATTTTAGCACGCGGCCCCTAGTTTTTGGGTGCTTGGTGGAGATGCTTTAAAGCTAGTTTGTGACCATTCTGGGCTGATTGTTTGGAAATACTCCCTCCATTCACAATTATAACATATTTTGGAAATTTCAGTATGAACTACATAAGGAATAAAATGACTGGATGAGGACACAAAAATACATCTAATACATCCGAAGTAGAAAAATGTCAGAACATCTTATAATTGTAAACGGAGGGAGTACAAAACTACTCAGAGTATGATACTGTCTTTCGTACCAACTGGCATGGTACTAATTACTCCCACTACATGAACTATGTCAACTAGTGACCTTCTGTCAGTGACCCTGGAAGAATTGGTCATAGATATATGACCATTTGAGACCAATTGGTCAAAAGCTGTTCGGAGGGCTCCAAACCCTAAACCACTGCGACCATTTTGGTAAGAAATGTCGTAATTTCCTTACACGAAATGGTCACAAAGCAAACAGTGCTGGTCCGCTGCCTTATTTCTAGTTGTTAACGACCAATATAGATAGTCATAGCCTTGTAGATTGTGGTTGGTTGTGATGACTAGGCGCCATCTCATCAGTTTTGCCTATGTGTCATATCCATGTGTCAATTTTTTCCCTAGGTTGTGAAGCAACCTATATTTCTGTTATTCCAAAAATTCCCAAAAAATTCACATAAATTGTTTGGATCATATCTTCATCAAATATGTTAAAAACCTTCCTTGCCTAGTTCAAAAATAACTCAACAATATTAATTTTCCTATTCTGTTCAGAGCAGCACTTTGTGAAGGAAGTGTTATTTATATATTCTTGATTTCCCTAAAAATTTGAGAAGACATTCCTCTTAGTATTTGATCATCCTCAGCCAAAACTCACTCCCATTGGCCATGTGCATTTTCCGTACCGCTAATCAAATACTTGGCTGCTAATTCATGTTTGAGCATAGTTCGGTCTCCTCATGAGAATCTTATGTTATAATTTTCTTCCTAGCACCTACCTGGGGAGTACCCAACCCACTAGACATGTCTAGGCCGCCCAGATCAACGAATGGCAACGCCACGGTCACGCGGTGACCACGCGGCGGGCATGAGAGCTTATGCGCTCTAGAGTTGGGGCCCTCGGCCACCGTCCAAACCTCGATTTCTCGCCATCAAACCAATTTTCTGATTTTTTTTTTGAATTTTTTATGCCTGTTTCAAATGCGGTCAAAACGGCGGGAATGACCGTTCCTAGCTAGTGGTTGAATATTGGGATTTTTTTGGTGTTTCTCTAATTAAATAGATACTTATATACCTAAAAATAATTTTCGAAAAAAATAAAGAGCAAACTACGAGGTAGCTACAGTTCAAATTTGACTCGCTTCCAGCTAAAATGGCGGAAATTTGTCTTTTTCACGAGAGGTGGATCAAAACTTTTTACACCCAACCATTTGGTCAATTGTGCATTAAATTTGTCCTAGTATTTTAGAAAATTGATTTGGTACAATTTTGCAACAAATATATGGTAGGTCCTTCACGAAAAAACCTCTTTTCGGACACTCGAAAAATGGAAAATGAATTTTCTGTGCAAAGAAAATGAAAACTCCCTTACGCAACATTGTTTGGAATTCCAAGATGCACCTTTGTGCACAATATGAGATCATTTCTTTTATTTTCATGTGAAAAAGTAGAAGAAAAACAAAAGAATGCTGAGGTAGATTCTTTTTTGAAACATAATTTTTCTTTTTGGTGAGAGGTGGATCGAAAGCATTTTACATCTAAAGATTTGGTCAACTGTACATAAAAACTATGTCACATTTGGTGACACAATGAGAATGTTTCTTTTTGAATTTCTCATATCATAAAGCTGTTTATATGATTCAACACCTTTAAAAAAATATGGTTCAACACCTTATTTTTAGTCGATTACGACCAATTTAGAAGGTCATAACATGTACTGGGTTCTGATTGGCCCATGGACATGTCACGCGGATCATGCTGAAACGTCGTCGGATGCTCTCGGATCCGATGGCAGCCCTTTCTCCCTCACATCCCCCGTCCCCCTCCTTGTCTAAAGAAAGAAAAAAGAAAACTCCCTCGCCCTCTCATCCCACGAACCCTAGCGCTCCAGATCCTCCACCCACCCCGATCCCTCCCCTCGTCTCCCACATCGCCTCCGCCACCTCGCCGATCCCATCCCTTCGGATTCAGATCCATTCTCCTCTCCCCGACCCAGACCTCAACCACGCCGCCGGCCACCCCCCGCTTCAACCTACGAGCCTCCCTCGCCCGTTCTCTCTGGTCCACGTCGACTTGCCGGCGCAGAGAGAAGATAAGCCCGAAGTCCTCAACTCAGACGTCGCAGTGCCGAACCCTCGTCTTCTGGATCCAGCAGCCGTCGCAACCATGCCCATGACCTCGATCTGGTGGACACAGCGTCGATCCGGAGGGAGGGATTTGCCAGCCATGTTGATGGGGACCACAGCTGGCGCCAGCACCGAGAACGAGTCCTCCGGTGACGGCGGTGCCATGGAGTCCGAATCCTCCGGCTGCTCCTCCCGCGCCACGTGCACCCTCGCCCGTCGCGACCTCAGGTGAGTGTGTGAGTGCTTCCAATGCAGTAGTGTCTCTCTTCGGATTCGCTTCGATCCGTCGCTTGCTGATCTGATCCCTCAGCCGGCGTTGTGTTTGAGTAGGAGTAGGATAAGCGGATTGCTCTCTCGCCTGTGGGGATTTCCGATGAGAAGGACTCGAGCGGAATGACTGCGCCCCCCGCCCGACCTCGCCGAACAGCCGCGATGAACTGTGAGATGTGGCATCTCAATGAACTGGCCAGATCTGATTCGAACCCCCTCCCCCTACCCCCCCCCCGATGATTTCTCCTTGCGTTCCTGACGAATTTAGGTCTTCTTTGTTGCAGGAGCTGGAGTCGCTAGAGATCAAAGACGTGCTACGATGTAAGTTCTAGTTTTTCCCCTTCGATTCCCTCTTCCATGCTTCTAGTCTGATTAGTTGCAACCGCTGTACTGATGTGCCGGAGTTTGATTCCCTGAGCTTCTTGTTTCATGTTGAAATTTGCACTTGTGCGAAAAGAAAAACTAAAGCAATTTCTTGCATTCCTTTCTACAATTAGTCTTCAAACGGACAAGTTATAACAAACGTGTTTGCTATTTTTTTAGTGTAGTTCTCTTTATTGTGTTCCTAATGATTGTCATGTATGAATGTGTTTCAGGCATCTTGCATACCATATTCTCCTGGGTGGGTGCAGCGAGGGCTGGGCAAGCGTGGTGTGCATTGGATGGAGGCCATCTCGTGGGAGCCCAGGGCATTCGTCTACCACAACTTCCTGGTAATCACTGCTACTGTTGCCCACTCTACCTTCCCTTCAACACCCATAATCACTTCTGCTGCCGCCATGGTTCATTCGGTCCTGCACCTGCTCACGCATGTACAGTGTTCCTTGTTTGTGGGAAGCTGGTTTTGTTAGGTAGTCCATCGATGATGTATGGGTTTTTGTTTGTAATCTGCGCTGATGGCTAATACTACTGATGTGTGGATTTACATCACTGTATTAAGGAGCAAGTCCATGTGCAGTTTCAGATTTGTGCAGATTCTGCACTGGGAAATGCATGATTCGTTCAGTCTTGAAGATCATCTCGCATAACAGGAACTGTGTTGACTCCTTCTAGGCATGCTAGATTATTGTGTGCAACAGCAAATTATTGTCCTTGTTTTGATTTCCTTCCTGTCAAGTTCATCCTTTAGGGCTAGTACTAGTGGCACATCAGTTTGATTGAGGAAAAACAACAGCCTCTGCTTAACATTAAATCTAGTCAAGCAATGAATCTACAACATATTTATTTTTGTACAACAACAATCCCCTTTATCTACACACATGCTTGGTTTATAATAGTGTAGGGGTTAAGCTACTACTAATGTGGTTTATGTGCCTGCTTTTAACTTTGCTGATTGAAATGGGCTGCTTTGTTTCAGAGGATTCACATGTGGCTGCAAAACAACCCTGACATGTGGCTGCAAGTGGTGCACATCCTGCAGAACTACTAGAACCTCAACACGATGTTCTTTGCCCTCCAAGTAAGTCTCTGCTCCTGAATGCCTTGTTGCAAATGTTTAGAAGGTAGTTTGCAACTGAATGAAGATTGATTGATGTCGTGGCTGCAGCTGGTCTTGGATTAGCATGCATGTTTACATTCAGTACTGCCAGCACTGGCCATTAAAAACACTTGCTATGTGGTTCACCTGTTATATTAGGAAATGCAGCTGGTCTTGACTCTGTTCATTCTCTGCTTGCCAGCCCTCGTAGACTCCATTTGTTCTGTAATAATGATATTTTGGTAACTTAACATGTTAGAAACTAGGTGGTTTATTATTCTGCACTGAAATTATATATGATGATTTATTGTAACTTCTGTGTGTAATTGGGCTCGGTTTGTGACCTGTGTTGTTGGGTGTAATGAGCAGGGGAGGTTTCCCATGCCGAAATTGATTGGCAGTGGACGACTAGTCATTGTTTTGCCATGACATAGTATTCAGATATTTGCATATGTTCAACCACAATTATCATGTTCTCTCGTTGGATCCAATGAGAGAGAACAAGATTAGATTAACATTTATGTCCTTCCTTTCATGTGTTGCTTGCGCCTATCTTGACCTTGTCACATTATTATGTTTCTAACTTCCCATGATTTATTATTTGCAGATGTTGGCCTTCATTCTTCATAAGTTGGGTGCACAGGAGCTCTAGGAAGAAGAATCCTAAAGAAAAACCACAACCAGCTATGTGTTTTAGCTCACTGGAGCTAGTTATGTGTTGTGTATGTTTAGTTGTATTTTATAGCTGAATACCAGATCTGTACTATGTATGATTGTAATGTACTTTGCTTGGCTGTTGTTTGAAATATTATGCCTTATTGGCTCTTTGAATCAAATTATCTAATTGCACAAATATAGTACTGACGTGTGGTTCCCAAACAACAATTCTGGTAGTTGGTTCCCATTTGACTATTAGGACCTACTTTAAAATGGAAAAGAAACAAAATAAAACTAACAAGTGGGCTGGAAAAGGCCGAGGCTCAAAAAAACGTGAACTGTAAAAGATTGTGGCCCAAAAAATGAAAGTCTGTTGGGCTTGGCCCATTTAGCTTACCCAAATTGAAAGACAAAAAACAACAAATGGGCTGAATTAATGGGCTCGGCCCATATAGACACCTAATCGGACAGGGCTGATTCTTGTCAACGACATTTTCATTTGGTCGTAATTTTGCCACGTCAGCTTGCCACGTCGGATCCGACGTGGCCTGGGCAGACAGCTATTGACCAAAACAAAAGAGTAGGCATATTTTGGTCGTAAACGTCTACGACCTTCTCAAAGAGAAGGTCAAAAATGTCAGTTTACGACGGTCAGCTTTTGACCTTCTGGTTTTGGTCACAAAAAGGTCACAAATGGAAAACTATGACCATTCAGTGACCAATAGTGGTGGTCACAAGTTTTCATATTTCTTGTAGTGTCCCTCTGTAGTGATCTACACACTATTATATTTCTTTACAGAGGGATTAGTTATGATAATGCACCAAGTTCTAATAGGCTGTTAATGGCAGTTATGAAACCTTACTTACCTCCTGGTCTCTACATAAGTCAGTACGAAATGGTTCAATTAGTTGACAAGTATACAATCCATGTATATTTACTTACTCCACAGGCACTAAATTGATGAATATTTTCCGTGTTGTCCTAAAACGGCTTGAATGTATATAAATATAACATATAGTGCAAGTCTATCGTATAGACCTGTGCGATCTACCGTGAAAGTTCTCTCTACGCTTCAAATGTTTCACATGTTCTCTCTCGTCTATACCAACTTGTTACTAGTTAGTAGAAACAAATCTAGAGAAAAACGTGAAGGTACATACAAGCTAGCTAGCAAGTAACAACGTGTGTGCATGCATACATATGAATGTTTAGAAATACATACAACACTGGAATAGGAGACACCGGGATGACAAAGCTTGGTCGGTAGCTAATTTAATCATAGAGTGTTAGAGCGGCACAGTGGCTCCCTCGACATGGCTCACCACTGACTGTAAATGTTATGCTCAAAGCCTCGAACCCCTGGAGATAAGATGCAAGATGTTATGCTCAACCC
>NW_021199854.1:0-2461 GCF_002162155.2 Triticum dicoccoides
AGGGTCTGTTTGGATGGTTAGTTTTTGGTCTAAATTACTCCCTCCGTAAACAAATATAAAAGCGTTTCTTATATTTCTTTACAGAGGGAGTACAATGTAAGAAAAACATAACTGATTTTTTTTCCTGGCTATAGATTTAGCGGGGCAAAATATGAGTGAACATCATATGCCATAGTTTTGTCCTCAAGGACAATGGCCTTTTCAGACTTCAGATGCTCCCTGACGGTTTTTTAACATTGCTTAGATTTAGTTATTCCCTGATTACAGGCTTGCAAAGTGGTGGACAAATGATGCCATGATAATACTGTTATGTATAAAGAAGTACTCCCTCCGATTCCAAATTAGATGACTCAACTTTGTATTAACTTTGTACTAAAGTTAGTATAAAGTTGAGTCATCTATTTTGGAACGGAGGGAGTAGGTGGCAGCACATTGCCTTTAGTTCGTAAGGTGTAGAAAAGATCCCTTTGAACAGAGAGGAAACACGTAAACCACTTGACATAGGCTGTTCTTCTTTTATTTTCTATTTGCTTACTTGAGAGGTGAGAGCCTATAGTTGTATAGCTTAATCTGTTTTCGGACTAAACATGCCCCTCAATTGATAATATAAATCTGTCAGGGAGCATATGATAGGTGATGAATGCCTTATCATCTCGGGTAAGAAACCTCAGTTGAATGCAGGTAAGCCTACCCTTACTTCCTTAAACAAACTCTTGCCTCCTTAAGTTTGTGCAATTTCAGTCTGCTTTTAAACTATGAGTAACAGTTCTTCCTTCATGTTCGGTTAAAAATAAATAAATAAAACCATGCTGTA
This sequence comes from Triticum dicoccoides, assembly GCF_002162155.2. Lineage (NCBI taxonomy): Eukaryota > Viridiplantae > Streptophyta > Magnoliopsida > Poales > Poaceae > Triticum > Triticum dicoccoides. Next base: position 815 of record NW_021199854.1, read on the forward strand.
CTACAAAGATAAATGCATGTGTATTGCTGATAACCTATTTTGAAAAGTTAATCAACTATATGTCAGCTGCATATGACACGCTCTGAAAACCAGGATGTAGTGTCATGGTGTTTAATTCATTGTAGAGTTGGACTACATGATTGTACAATCTATTATCCGCTCCTTAAAATTTCCATGTCCATCCTGTGAGATGGATTCAGGTTGGATTTTACATGTATCTTTCTAATTGATCAAGCTGCATATTTTAAATACATTAATATGTTTTTCCCACCAGTTGGCCACCTATGCCTCTTTTACATGTATCTTTCTAATTGATCAAGCTGTATCCACCTTTGCCTAGCATTAGATATTGGATCCAGGTTTTTGCTGTCGAGGTTGTGCCTATTAGTGATGTACAATGAGCAATTACTCTGCTCTTGATACATACCCATTCTTGTGCAGTGTCAATGTTATCTCCTTTATGTGACTTTTGGTCCGCACTTTGGTATCCACTAACATGAGAATTAGGAATATGCTTGCTTGCACAATATGCAACTACTTTTTTGCTCTAAATTCAGGACATACGCATGTTGGTTACTAATTTCTGATTTTTTAGTGCTCATCCATGTCATATACGTATCAAATAGGCAGCAGGGAAAAGGTGGACGTATTTTGCTTCAGTTTGCTATACAAAATTCAATAAATGCAATTTAATAGCTTGTTGTTCTCTTCCATGGTCGGAGTTTTGTACTGTACAAAGTAAAGTAACTTGTATTGACATGTTTATGTAGGACTTAAAATGTTTAACTTCTTGAAGATATTCAGTTGCATTTTGCAAATCTCTGTTCACTTGCTCAAAGCTTACGTGGCAAACTATTTTGGTTAGTATGTGTTGGCATCCATAGTGGGAATCTTTTTAAGTGATAACACAAATTGACGTTGATTGATAGCATCCATAGTTACCAATGTTTGGTTTTAACTTTTTTTTTAGGGAATGTTTGGTTTTAACTAGCATGCCTTCTCCTTGCTAGAGGCTGCTGTTTTTTCGTGTACACAACTGTAAGTTGCTATCTTGTATATTTAATTATTTATTATGGCCCTGATCGGTTTTGAATGGTCGAATGTTTGTGATTCCCGAGATGGGATCTTGTGTCGCTATGAACTTGTTAGCTCCATAGCAATCAGGACATGTTCTTCTCCTATTCCACTGTTTGGTTATGTCCTCTGAGTTGTCTGAATTATTTTGGCATACCCAATGTTTTCTGTGAAATCCCTAAAAACTCTATGCTCCTTGGAATCTACTCGAGGCCCGGGAGCACTCCAGGGAGGGCGTGGGGTGGAGCTCAGCTCAGGGAGGTGCGGCGTTGCTCGAGGCAGGAACGGTGCCCGGCCCTGGCGGGACATCCCCTTGAGGCTTCGTTCGGTTATACCCAACCCCGCCGGGATTGGGCACCAATCCCCCCTGATCCGCGTGGATTCCAACCGACCGGGGTCCAATCCCGGTCTGCCCCCTATGTGCCTTCGGTTAGCCCCTGCCGGGATGAAACCCCGCTCAAACCTCTCCCAAACCACGTGGAAATGACCGGGAAATAACCCTCTCCTCCCACCCCGTGGAAAGCAACCCCCACTCGATTACTCTCTCTCTCTCTCTCTCTCTCTCTCTCTCTC
>NW_021199855.1:0-1008 GCF_002162155.2 Triticum dicoccoides
CTAGGCTCGTCAAGTTAACCCTAAGTGTTTTCGCTGTGTAAAACTGTCTTACACCCGTTGTATGTGAACGTAAGAATCCATCACACCCGATCATCACGTGGTGCTTAGAAGCGACGAACTGTAGCAACGGTGCACAGTTAGGGGAGAACACTTCTTGAAATTTTGTAAGGGATCATCTTATTTACTACCGTCGTCCTAAGTAAACAAGATGCATAAACATGATAAACATCACATGCAATCAAATAGTGACATGATATGGCCAATATCATTTTGCTCCTTTTGATCTTCATCTTCGGGGCTCCATGATCATCTTGTCACCGGCTTGACACCATGATCTCCATCATCATGATCTCCATCATCGTGTCTTCATGAAGTTGTCACGCCAATGACTACTTCTACTTCTATGACTAACGCGTTTAGCAATAAAGTAAAGTAGTTTACATGGCGTTCTTCAATGACACGCAGGTCATACAAAAAATAAGGACAACTCCTATGGCTCCTGCCGGTTGTCATACTCATCGACATGCAAGTCGTGAATCCTATTACAAGAACATGATCAATCTCATACATCACATATATCATTCATCGCATCCTTTTGGCCATATCACATCACATAGCATACCTTGCAAAAACAAGTTAGACGTCCTCTAATTGTTGTTGCATGTTTTACGTGGCTGCTATGGGTTTCTAGCAAGAACGTTTCTTACCTACGCAAAACCACAACGTGATATGCCAATTGCTATTTACCCTTCATAAGGACCCTTTTCATCGAATCCGTTCCGACTAAAGTGGGAGAGACTGGCACCCGCTAGCCACCTTATGCACCAAGTGCATGTCAATCGGTGGAACCTGTCTCACGTAAGAGTACGTGTAAGGTCGGTCCGGGCCGCTTCATCCCACAATACCGTCGAAACAAGATTGGACTAGTAACGGTAAGCATATTGAACAACATCAACGCCCACAACTACTTTGTGTTCTACTCGTGCAAAGAATCTACGCAATAGACCT